>NC_092087.1:130641420-130806420 GCF_045679555.1 Salvelinus alpinus
GTAGTATATTTCTGTTTCCCTCCTCTCAGGAGCCCAGATGGTGCCTATCAGCTGGTGTGAGATGCAGTGCCCGCGGACGCACGCCAAAGAGTTCCGCAAGGTGGCCAGGGTGCAACCTGAGTACCTGCAGGCCTGAGCAGGGACCAGCGGGCGGCGTGCACCCCTCACCTCTCCAGCCCCCCACGGCAGGGACCCCTTTCCCTTCCTCAAGGAACACACAGCTTCCCAATCTCTGACAAAGACAAACACACTCACTCACACTTGGATTGTAAACAATGCATTGTGAGTACAAAGGACCAAAATATTCTAGAGGTCATGTACGGATGCTTGGACACGAATCCATGGGTA
The DNA here is from genome assembly GCF_045679555.1 of Salvelinus alpinus. NCBI lineage: Eukaryota > Metazoa > Chordata > Actinopteri > Salmoniformes > Salmonidae > Salvelinus > Salvelinus alpinus. Next base: position 130,641,769 of record NC_092087.1, read on the forward strand.
TTGACTTGACACACACACACACACAGAGCCTTATGTTCAGGGGGATATCTCGACACATACACACACAGAGCCTTATGTTCAGGGGGATACCTCGACACATACACACACAGAGCCTTATGTTCAGGGGGATACCTCGACACATACACACACAGAGCCTTATGTTCAGGGGGGATACCTCGACACATACACACACAGAGCCTTATGTTCAGGGGGATACCTCGACACATACACACACAGAGCCTTATGTTCAGGGGGGATACCTCGACACATACACACACGCACACAGAGCCTTATGTTCAGGGGTATATCTCAACAGTAGATTCCTCCCTCTACAACCTACAGCAAGGCAGCATTTTTTTCTCTCCTGGTTCTACAAGGCTACAGTAGAGGTGCAGGATTTTGTTCCAACCCAGCACTAGGACACCTGATTCAAATGATCACTGGGGCCTTGATTGGCTGAATCAGTCTCGTTAGTGCTGGGCTGGAACACAAGCCTGCACCCCATGTACCCCTTCAGAAGCAGGAATAAATAACACTGATCCAGGGTTACCTTCTGATCCCATACCCTTCTCCCTGAAGTGTGCTCTCATGTACCCCCCCCCATGGATTTACTAGCATAGGTCTTCCACCAGTCCTTTCCTTTTAAATCCACGAGGGGTAGTGAATGAGTGCACACTTTTGGGGGGGGAAAGGGTGTAGAATCAGACCACAGCCCTGGTGTGACAGTCACCAGTACAGACAGGCCCAATTCCAAATCGACCCTTAAACCCTACACGCTAGTGAGTAGGGCTTGGGACTTAGACGGCTAACACTTGGGATGTTGAAGTAAAGCGCTGGAATTGAAACTGTTATTTTGTGGCGGCACCGTTAAAGACTCATACGACCACGTGGTCCTTTCTGCACCAAGTCAGAGAAATGGAGATGTCTTGTTGGTTTCTCTGAGTTGTTTCTTCTGTCGTTTCAAAACAATAGTTCTTGTTTCTTTGTCTCATTTCTTCCTGTACTTGTCAGCAGAGGCACATGTGTTAAGAGTCAAATAAAGTGAATACCAAAGTGCATCATGTATGAACTACTCAACCTATTCCAATGTTACTTATTTACCTGTGTTATCAGAAATGTTAATTTTAAAGATTTTTTTATTTTTATGAAATCCTTTAAATAATAGAGAGCCCCAACTGACCATCATTCATAGATGTCCATTTGTTGACTGTGTAAACAATTCTATGCTGTTTAAATGTGTCTAATTGACAGCTTATCACCTGCCAGTTTTTATCATGTCATGTTCAGTTAAGGCATTAGTTGACCTAGACAATTACCTATATAGTACACTACAGGGCCGCTGGTCAAAAGTAGTGCACTACAGAGCCCACAGGCCGCTGGTCAAAAGTAGTGCACTACAGGGCCCACAGGCCGCTGGTCCAAAGTAGTGCGCCATTCAGGATGCCAACAACCTCATATGATACTGGACCAGTCAGAAACACACACAGCTCTGCTCTCATTGGTACCACAGGTGGATAGGTGCAGCTTTTAGTTCAATCAATGTCAGCAGCTTTATGTCACACAGTACTCCTATACACTGAACAAAAATATACATGTGTTGGTCCCATGTTTCATGAGCTGAAATAAAAGATCCCAGAAATTTTCCATACACACATGTTATCTATCATTGTGCACACATTAACATCCATGTTAGTGAGCATTTCTCAGCATGATCATTACACAGGTGCACCTTGTGCGGGGGGCAAAAGACCACTCTAAAATGTGCAGTTTTGTCACAACACAATGCCACAGATATCTAAGTTTTTTGAGGGCGTGTGCAATTGGCATGCTGAATACACCAGAGCTGTTGCCAAAGATTTGAATGTTCATTTCTCGACCCTAAGCAGCCTCCAGTGCCATTTTTGAGAATTTGGCAGTACGTCCAACCAACCTCACAACCACAACCGTGTAACCAAGCCAGCCCAGGACCTCGACGTTCAGTCTTCACCTGCGGTATCGTCTGAGACCATCCACCCGGACAGCTGATAAAACTGAGTATTTCTGTCTGTAATAAAGCATTTCTGTGGGGAAAATCCTTTTCTGATTGGCTGGACTTGGCTCCCCAGTGGGTGTGCCTATGCCCTCCCAGGCCCATCCATGGCTACACTCCTGCCCAGTCATGTGAAATCTATAGATTAGGGCCTAACTCATTATAAGTGTTGCATTTATATTTTTTGTTACCAGTCAAAAGTTTGGACACACCTCATTTCAGTTTTTTATTTTTTTTATTTGTTACCTTTTTCTACATTGTAGAATAATAGTGAAGACAAACTATGAAATAACACATGGAATAATGTAGTAACCAAAAAAAAGTGTTCAACAAATCAAAATATATTTGCCAAGAGTGTGCAAAGCTGTCATCAAGGCAAAGGGTGGCTACTTTGAAGAATCTCAAATATATTTTGATTTGTTAAACACTTTTTTGGTTACTACATGATTCCATATGTGTTATTTGATAGTTTTGATGTCTTCACTATTATTCTACAATGTAGAAAAAGGTAAAAAATAAACAAAAACCCTGTAATGAGTAGGTGTGTCCAAACCTTTGACTGGTACCGTATATACATTCATAAACACCACATCCGCAGACAGACAGACACTCCCAAGACTGCAAAAGAAAAGGTACACACACACACTCATCCACATCCGTTTGGGATGCTAGACACACTCAAGCGTCCCGACTCAATCATCGAAGCGCACCGATCGGGTTTTGTTGATGTCAATCGAGAACTTCTTATTGGACGGCGCCGAGAACCCAAGTCCCGCCCCCCTTCCCGTGAAGTCCATGCGGCGCGACTGAGCGCGCTCAAATTCCCCCAGTAGGCCTTGCTGCAAGCTCTGCTGTCCGTCTTTAGTCAGCGCCATGTTGGCCCGCCCTCCCGTCGCACCGCTCGCTGCCATTGGCTGCCCGCCCTTCTTGAAGCCGCCCATCAACCGCAGGAACTTACTATGTTGGTCGGAACTGTCAAACTGGGCAGTGCCCCACTGGCCCAAACCCTGGAAGGGAAGAAGAACAATGTTTGTAATATTTATATTCGACATAATGATTTGTAACAGAAGAGTTGGTATGTGACCCCATATTTGGGATACACCTTGGTGTCCTGACATCGTAAGAGTACTGACCGATGGTACCGGTGCTGCTTTGAGTTGGACTGGATTGGACTTCTGGTCGATCTCATTCTGCAGGGCCAGGCGTCTCCCCTATGGAATATAATAGGACCATAGTTTTATATGAAGGCCATGTTATAGAGTACACAACATATACTGTATAGTCCATGTTATATAGTACACAACATATACTCTATAGTACACAACATATACTCTATAGTCCATGTTATATAGTACACAACATATACTCTGTTATATGGTACACAACATATAGTCTATAACATGTGGTTGGTGATTCTATTTACTGTACTCCTAGTCTAAAATATAAAAATACTCAAATCCACGTGTGCTTCAATGGCTGCCCATTTGATTTTTTGACCAGTTATTGGCAAAAGATCTGATCATTGGCAAAACAGCAGAATCACTTTGCAATCACTTGGGCGTATCCCTGACACAGACCAGGGTATTACGTAATCAGTATAGAGCATGTATATTGGTTGGTGTGTGTCCAGCATGTTTGACTGCAGCACTGTGTTAATCAATGACAACAGCATTCACTAATAAGCATTTGTATAATATAATGCATTCATCATTTATTCATAAATAGTTACATAATCAATATACAATGTTTAACTCAAACCAGGAAGAAATTACATTTATCTTTCTCACAGTGACAGAGGGATGGAATGGAGACTTGGATTGGTGGGCTGGCAAGTGGGATTCACAGGATCCAAACAGATCTAATGGGTCGTTAGGGATCTACCTGATCAATATGGATCTCGAAGGCGTTTCCCCTGGTCTCCGACAGGAAAACCACGTCCGTCTGGTCCCTCTGCGGGTTGGAGCAAAACAACATATCAGACAACTACAGACCTTCATACTGATACTGTCAGTGTTTTAATGCCTTTAAGTAGAAACAATTAAGTAAGAAAGTCAACACTGTTTTACCCATTCAATTGTTGGGAGCATATATTAATTTAACCGTTAACTATTCTGTTAGTCGGCACCTCCAGCATTTTGGGCGTGTCAGTGCATGCTTTTTACAATACTTTCAACAAGGACACCCCTTTCAAATGGCTCTAGAATCAGGGCCACCTTCCATAGACAAACATTGTGGACCGTTTCAGATAGAAATGTCAGGAATAGAGCCGACATGATTCCTCATTCTACATGTCAGAGAGACATGTTTGTTCTACATCATATATGTCTATCTGAACGTTCCACAACGTTGTACCCTGCTGAAGGAGTCCCATGATTTGATGATCTCTTCACCTCTGACCCTTAACCCCTTTAACTCACCTCCTGGTCTTCAGGGGCGCAGCTCTCCACCTTTATCTTCTTTTTCCCCTTCGTCGGAATCTTCTTCCCTTTCTTGTGAGGGGTGCTGCCCTCCATTTCTGTCTCTACCCCAGAGGAGCTCTTCTTCACCTTTTTCCTTCCCTCGCTCTCTCCGTCCTCCGCCTGTTCCACTACTCCTTTCGTATCCACCCTTTTCGTCTGTTTGGGCTTCCGCTTGTCCACCACCATCACATCCTCCTTGTCTGTTAGTGCAGAGGCCTTTCTCTTCTTCATCTTGCCCTCCTCCTTTCCTTCCGTCTCCATGGTGGTGTCTGCAGCGCTGCTGGAGGACTTGGGTTTCTTCTTCTTGGTGTTATTCTGTTCCTCCTCCTGTACTGCTACTGTAGCCTCAGCTCCCTTCTTCTTCTTTACTACCACTTCTTTCTCTGCCTCTCCGCTCTCTTTCTCTGCGATTGCTCTCTTCTTACCCTTCTTTTTCTTCTTCGTCTCCCCCTCTTCCTCCTCCTGACTCTCCTCAGTTGGTTCAGCAGCTTTAGGGATCTTTTTCACTTTCTTTTCTTCCTCTGTTTTTCCCTTCTTTTTCTTGCCTTCCTTTATTTCTATCACCTCTCCTTCCTCTACCTTGACAACGCTGATCTCGGTCTCTTCTGCCTGAGAGAGCTTCTTTTTTTTCTGCTTCGGCCCATTTTCCACTACTCCTTTCTCGTCCTTTAATTCACTCTGTTCTGTCTCTACCTCCGTTTTAACAGTGTTAACACCTTTATGTTTTTTCTTCTTCTGGCCGCACCTTCTGTCATTTCCATTAGTCATGGCTTCCTCACCGTTGATGTCAGTCCCAGACGACAACTTCTTCTTCTTCTTCTTCCCTTTCTGTTTCTCCTGCTCTTCTTCAGTATTCCCCCATTCCCCATTGGATGACACCTGCTCTTCTTCTACCAGAGTCTCTACTTTCGTCTTCACTCCTTCGTTATTCCCTTGGTTTATGGAAGTGTTTTCTGAGATCTCTTCCTCAGCGTGGGTGTCCTTCCCACTCTTCTTGTTAGTCTTCTTCATGGTAACCATCCTGTTGCCTGTGTCGGCTTGGACCATCTGAGAAAAAATAAACATCCCACAATATGTATCTGTTTGAAAGAAGCAGCCACTTCAAAGGACATAGTAGAGAATGCATTTTAGGTTTAAAATGGACACAATATTGGTATTGACAGTGTGTCCTAAATGGAACCCTATTTTCTATATAGTGCACTTCTTCTGACCCAATGTGTCCTGGTTCAAAGGTGGTGCACTAAATAGGGGATATGGTGGCATTTGGGATGCAGTCAGTGTCATTTTGGTGAGCAACACAGAACCAGATACAAACCAGTGATCTGACCGAAACCGTGGACAGGGACTCCTTGTCTATCTCCCTCTGTAGGGCCAGACGTTGAGCCTACAGGGGATAAAGCCTGGATTAAAAACTAACAGTACACTTTTACAGTAGATGTTGGCTCAAGTACTATGTTTCATAGGTTGTCTATCCAAATTGGCAGCCAATCCCAGCACATGTGGAGGAAGGGGTCTTAAAATCAGTGATTCACATACACTGACTGGTCATCAATTGATAACGATTGTTGTTGATGTGATTTGATAAATTGATAATGTGATTTATTTTATGGTGATCTCATCTAACGTTAGCTACCTGATCAATAAAGACCTTTGCCACGGTGTTGTATCTTCCCGTCTTCTCGGACACGAAAACCACTTCGTCATGAAAAGCCGTCTGCAGAATCAAACACAGCCAGTTCAGTTAACGCAGGTAAGTTATACAAAACAATAACATTTACCAGTCTATTTGCCTAGGTTATAAGGTAGTTTACAAAACAACTAGTTCAGTGTAAGTCAAGTTATGCTAGCAAGCAGCATCGATTGAATGTGTGCATGGGGTGTTAAGGGTTAGCTAGCTTGCCATGTTAGCTGGCCAAATAACCGTCACCGGTGATAAAACACTTTGCAACGGGTGAGCACAGCGACTCGATACTTGAAAGACTACTTGAACGCTTGATCATTCAATATTTAGAAATAACGGCATTAAAGTTGACTTACTTTGAAGACTCACGTAGAAACGTGTGTACACCAGTGCTGTACTGCTCCTTGACCCGGAAGTACTGTCAGATTCTCTTCTAGTAATCGTCCTCGTGTGTCTATAGCAACAAAGCTCAACGGCACGCTCCTTCTGTCCCTCTCCTATCTCCTGATTCTCTCCCTTCTTTACACCGCGTATTTTTCTTTATCTTTCTCTCTCTCTCATATGCTGTGTGTGTGTGTGTGAGAGAGAGAGAGAGTCAAATGGTTCTCTCTCTCAAAAACGTGCAGAACAACATATCCAATCAGAGCAGAGCTCTGGAAAGCCCATGTGTTTATTGCTCCACTACTTTTGACCAGAGTTCCCTTGTGGGATGCAGCCATGCAATGTGGGCAAACACTCACTCCATAATTTGCTCACACACACATACATTTATACTGACTCTACACACACACACGACTTATATAAAATCATCATATACACTGCTGCTGTTCTGTTTATCATATATCCTGATGCCTAGTCACATTACCCCTATATATATCTACCTCTATAGATCCAGTATCCCTGCACATTGTAAATATGGTACTGGAACTGACCCTGTATATAGTATGCTTACCCCTATACATATCTACCTCTATAGATCCAGTATCCCTGCACATTGTAAATATGGTACTGGAACTGACCCTGTATATAGTACGTTTACCCCTATACATATCTACCTCTATAGATCCAGTATCCCTGCACATTGTAAATATGGTACTGGAACTGACCCTGTATATAGTATGCTTACCCCTATACATATCTACCTCTATAGATCCAGTATCCCTGCACATTGTAAATATGGTACTGGAACTGACCCTGTATATAGTATGCTTACCCATATACATATCTACCTCTATAGATCCAGTATCCCTGCACATTGTAAATATGGTACTGGAACTGACCCTGTATATAGTATGCTTACCCCTATACATATCTACCTCTATAGATCCAGTATCCCTGTACATTATAATATGGTACTGGAACTGACCCTGTATATAGTATGCCTACTTACTTTATCATCTTCTTCTTATTTTTTATTTACTGTGTGTTTTTGTTCTACCTTGTTATTCTCAGTATTACATTGTTATTGATTACTGCATTGTTGGGCTTAGAGCTGGGCAATAAATGTATTTTACTGTCCTTGTGCATGTGACATTAAAAACCTCTAGCTTTATGGAACCCAAATAGACTCTGTAACCAACAGCAGAGGGCGTTAGGGTGCTGTAGCCTAGCTGTTACTTTGTGTGTGTCCATTATGGCATCCTATTCCCTATATAGTGAACTACTTTTGACCAGGGTGCCATTCAGGATGCTCACTAGCAAAGCCTGTAGCTTATTAGAACTGTCAGCTCATGACAGTCACTTACCATGCCAGTGGCTTTTACCAGAGATAGATAGAAGCCCTAAGCCTACAAGGTTTGGAACCTTTTCTGTTAAGCTTTCCATGCTACATAGTATTATTACCAAGACAGCACGGCTGCTGCAGGTATATCATGTTAAAACGCAAACAATCTGTCATTTTAGATAGAAGCAAAATAAACCTTCCAAACAGTTTAATATAGAAATGTTTCTGCCTTCAAATTTGCATGATACAAAGCCGTCTACAGACACCTCAATAATGTGTCGATCCAAACAGTTTAATCTATAATCTATATTTTATTTAATTGATTTTGTGTGAGAATTGTGTTTAAGAGACATGCAACCAAGCCCTCCTCTGTATCAGGACATAGGATGATAATATAATAGCCTTATACAGGAGTACACGACGGGTCAGAGTAAAGCCACTAATACCAATCCCCCCCTATCAGTTTCCCTAAATGGGTTATTCCAAGGTTAGAGCACCATAGGGATTAAGAGGCAGCAGATTACATTTACATTTACATTTAAGTCATTTAGCAGACGCTCTTATCCAGAGCGACTTACAAATTGGAAAGTTCATACATATTCATCCATATTCATCCTGGTCCCCCCGTGGGGAATGAACCCACAACCCTGGCGTTGCAAGCGCCATGCTCTACCAACTGAGCCACACGGGACCACGTTTACCCCTATATGGTAGGATCTGCACCTCATACTATTAGTCCACTATTAGATTAGTCCAATCAAGGACAAGGGGGTGCCTCACTGTTCAGGTGTTGGGAGATAAGACACGCAAAGAAGAAGTCTCTGAAATATATAACAATAGTATGAGGTGCAGATCCTACCATTAATTCATATACTGTATATTCTGACATATAATCATACTGATATTGCACTCCCTGTTAAAATCTCTCAAAATGTGTTACAACAACCCCATAACAAAACTACTGATATCATAGAACCACACCAAAAAAATACAGTACTCGTTTGTGACACCAATAATAAATTCAATTTCACCATCATAACATTCACCGTAGAAATATGCCACACGAATGTTATATCGCAAATAGTGACAGCGGAGATTAACTTAATAAAGTGCTTGATCACAACACCTCCGGTGGACCGAACACAAAGCCGAGAGTCTTAGAAAAAAACACTTGTTTACGTGTCCCCAACACATCTAATAGAGTCATAATCATCATCAATAGGAGCAACTCTCGTGTTCCGCATCCCAAATGGCACCCCATTCCCTACATAGCGCACTACTTTAGAACCCTTTGGATCCTGGTCAAAAGTAGTGCACTAAATAGGAAATAGAGTTCTATTTGAGACGCGTCACACAGTCTGTAGAGAACATGAGTGGGCAGGCGAGGTTAGTGAGCACGGTGGATGGATGGAATTTACATAAATACTGAATGCCTCCAGAATGGAACCCTATTCCTTATAATGCAGTGCTTCAACCAGTACCAGAACCGTACGGCTCTGGCCAACAGTAGTGCACTTTATAGGCAATAGAGTTCTATTTGGGACGTGACCACTGTTCTCCTGTACCTGGTGTGTCATATAGGCTTTTTCCCCCCTTTTTAAAACAACAAAACAGAAAAGCTACAAATATATTTTTTAAACTGAAGTCTGTATCGTTGTATCCCAAATGGAACTCTATTCCTATGTAGTGCACTACTTTTGACCAGAGCCGGTGCCATTTGGGACGCAGCCGATAACTGTTCACTGAGCGAGCTTGACGTTCATCATCATCATCGGCGATATATTCCAGTCTGCATGGGTTAAGAAGGGGCAGGCAATGTCTTTGTTACCCATCTCTGAATCTCGTGTAGTCAATCCTGGAATGACATTTCTTGTGAGCACTGATCTCAAGTCAGTTTTTCCCTTTTCCTTTCAATGACCAAAGTGTATAAAAAGTTAGTGTGAACTGATCCTAGATCTGTGGCTAGGGGTAAATTCCTTGTTGCAGTGCTTTGTACAGTCAATGGGTGAGGTGAGGTAGAGGCATTGATGGGGTTATGAGTGACATTGGAAACATTCCGGAGCATTCCGGCACCATAATATGCCATGTTGCCATGGAGACCGGTTCCAAGGTTCCCCTCTCACCACAGCTGTCTCCCTGTGTAGTTCACCGGAGCAGTAGGCATCTGTTACAGACAGACAAGTGGTTAGGGTGTGTGTGTGTGTGTGTGCAAATCAAATCAAATGTTATTTGTCACATGCGCCGAATACAACAAGTGTAGACTTTACCATACAATGTTTACTTATGAACCCTTTCCCAACAATGCAGTTAAAAAGTAAGAACATTTGCAAATAGATAAAAATAAAATATTAAGACAATAAAATAACAGTAACGATGTTCTATACAGGCTATATACAATGAGTACCGGTACCGAGTCAGTGTACTGGGGTAAGAGGTAGTTGAGTTAATATGTAATAATATTATATAATATTATAAACTGGGTGGTTTGAGCCCTGAATGCTGATTGGCTGACAGCCATACCCGTATACCACGGGTATGACAAAACATGTATTTTTATTGCTCTAATTACGTTGGTAACCAGTTTATAATAGCAATAAGGCACCTTGGGGGTTTGTGGTATTTGGTCAATTTTCCACGGCTAAGATCTGTATCCAGGCACTCCGCGTTGCGCCGTTCATAAGAACAGCCCTTAGCCGTGGTATATTGGCCATATACCACACCCCCTCGGGTCTTATTGCTTAAATATAATATGAACAAGGGTGTTGTGCGTTTGTGTGTGTGAGATAAGACACACTAACCGTTCCTCCGTTCATCACCAGGGCCATCTCAGTGGGCTGGTACATGTGGCCTCTGAAGGGGATCCCAGGACGCATCCCCCCATGTCCGTTATGGTACGACCCACCTCTCAGTGCTGAGACTCGACCCAGGGAGAGAGCAAACACAAATCAAGTGGATGCTACTAGTTAATCGTTAGTTAATTTTTTTCTATAGACAATCCTTCTATTTCGACTTAAATCTTTTGCATATACACAAACATTTGCATAAACCCACACATAGCCTTTCACACAACCAACACACACACACACACAGTGTACCTGCGCTGTGTTCCTCGATAGAGTAGGTCTGGTTATCTGCGTAGGGCCTGTGTGTGAGGGTGTGTGTAGGTAATGGCACCTCCTGTTGGAAGCAGGGCTGCTGGGGCTGGCTGGTGTCAAAGTAGTCCTGCTGGCTGGGGACCGGCGGGTCCCTCAGACACAGGTGGGCTTCTGGGATAGCGTGAAATAACAGGAGGATCCAACCTTGCGCCACCAAGGCAACTGCCAACGCCGGCTCATCCCAGTCCAGTCGCCGCCCTTCCCCACCACCCGTCCGCGCCCCCCTCAACACCATGTCGCCATAGAGATAGAGCACAAGCCAGGAAACCCATAGCAACAGGGATGCCAGGCAGGACAGGAAGAGCCATACGGCATTGCACTTCCAACGCCGCTCGCACCCTCCGTCACTCCCCTCCTCTGCCTCGTCCTCTCCCCCTTCCCCTCCGCACAGCACCACAGCCAGGGAGAGGCCAAGCGCCGTCAGGAGCAGCCCCAGGGCGTAGCTGCAAACCAGGGCAAAGTCTAACGGTGGGTAGTCACAGGCCCCGTGGCCCTCCCTCACCACTGTCAGCAGCAGCCACTCTCCAGAGATGATCCCCTGTACCAGGGCCAGGGCCATGCCAAGCCCAGCCAGGGAGCTCCCTTTGGGGCTAGACTTTCCAGACACCAGCCTCTTCAACCGCACCGCCTGGGCCAGGAGGCAGGAGAAGCACAGGGCGAACAGGGGGCCCCAGAGAACCCGGCGGACCACACACAGGGCCTCGTTACGCCCCACCAGGAAGACCAGGGACAGGGAGAAGAGAACCAAGAGGGAGGCCAGCAGGAGGAGAAGAGGACCCAGGCCGGAGCGCCGATCTGGGTCAAGGATGGAGTGGCGTTTGGCTAGGAGAACCACGGAGAGGACCAGGGAGGTGATGGCTCCACCACAGGCCACGGCCTCCAACACCACCCCCCACACAGACTCCAGGTCACACAACGTCCGGTAGAGGGGGTCCACGTTTACACCGCAACCCAGAGGAGGGGGAGGGGCCACGCCGGGGTCGATGATGTCATCCTGGGAGTGGCCGCAGCCAATCAGAGAGAGGAGAAAGAGAAGGACGGGACTGAGGGCCATCTGAGATAGAGAGAGAGAAATTAAGAAGAGGGAGGGAGAGAGAGAAGCAAAACGTTGTTACTGAATCATTACATTTACATTTAAGTCATTTAGCAGACGCTCTTATCCAGAGCAATCATGTCAACAACACAGCACCAAAATGGCCTGTCTCTTGCTATCACTTGTTTAGTCACTTGTTCAGTCAGTGTATCATTCAGACCACAAGAGACTGTGGAAGGAGTTTCTGCTAGAGGGAACTAACTGTTCCCGGTACGTCTTTCATTTCACAAATGTATCATTATTATGTCATGTCCTTTCTCTATCTCTAACTGCTTGGAAGCTCATGCACACACACACACACACACACACACACACACACACACACACACACACACACACACACACACACACACACACACACACACACACACACACAGCATGGCCCTCAGCAGCCCACTCAGCCTGTGCCAGCCAGGGCCACGGTTCCCATAGTAACGAGCAGCCAAGTGGGTTGGCCTACATAGCGCTGGGTTTTCACAACACAGGCTGAGTGACAAGTACACGCACACACACCAACACACAGACACACACAGTTCAACATTGGAAGAAAACACTTTTTTAAAAGTGTCATGGCCCGGGGCGGGGCTACGATAGGGGCTATCAAAAAGTTGTAATTAAGCTGTCAGTCTTTACATCTGACACCAAAAACAACAATAATCCATAAACTTACTCTGCATATTAATCCTTGAAATATTCATTTGTTCAATTATTGTGAACTGAACTCACCTTGAGAGATTAGTTGAATGTCCCGTTAGGTTACTTAATAACTTTCATGACTTCGAAAAAATAAAGAGGTCACATCTCTAGTCCCACATAGTCGATATCCAAAACTCATAATTCATCTTGGGTCCATGTTAGTTCAACGACGTTTGTTCAGCAGACTCATTTAAGATCTTCTTCATTTACAGGCGACAACAAGGTGACCGTTATCTGACGTGTTGGCGAGCTGTGCGCACAGCAGATCGCACGCTCACCATAAATAACGGACTGTGTAAAAGATGAGTCACTCGTTGACTATTCCGTTTGTATTCCATCCGTTCCCCGGTGGCGCGAGCTGTGACGGTTATTAGGTCCGTTAAAATCACTCCTGTCTGTAGCATCTCTCTGGTGCGTTTCCGTTATTTTCCCATTGTATCACGTTATATCACATCGTTGTTTTGGCAACGCTACAGCGCGCTATGAGCACTCCAAAAAAGTGTCAGGTGCACGCTTGACTTCACTCCCCCACATAGCTAAATATAACAAACCCGACTAAAAGTTCTCTCTCTCTCTCTCTCTCTCTCTCCCTCTCTCTTTAAATCTGCGGGGGATGTAAACAGCAACTTGGTTGCAGCTGTCAGCTTGAGGCTCACAGGGATGCCGCAATGCTACTTCCAAGCACTGCTCTCCTCTGCTCACCCACTGTCAGAAGTGCATTTACACTGGTCTTCCTCCATGCAGAGGTCAACAGTTCAGTATCCAAAGATTCCTCAATTTCTCTTATCACTTTCACAATGCAATAATAAAGTATATAATCAGACCGGCCTTTAATGTTGGTTCCTTCCAACTGCAGCAGCTTTCAACTTTTAATGGTTTACATTTGACATGTTAGTCCTTTAGCAGATGCTCTTATCCAGAGCGACATACAGGAGCAATTAGGGTTAAGTGACTTGTTCAAGGGCACATCGGCAGATTTGTCACCTAGTCATCTCAGGGATTCTAACTACCAACCTTTTGGTTACTGGTCCAATGCTCTTAACCGCGAGGCCACCTGCCGCCACCAAATACATTCAATCAACCGTTACAATCACATATTAATAGTGGAATCATCCATCCCCACTTTCTTGTCCTCTTCCGCCCGGCTGTCTCCTCCTGGCGGAAGGTTTCAAGGACAGGTTAAAACACAGGCTGGCCAAGCACAGCAAAAGTAGTGCACTATATATAGGGAATAGGGTGCACGGTAAAGTCTCTTAGCAGAACCCTATAACAGAGACCTATATTTAATACAAGGTGAAACATCTTCAGAAGAATCAAATCGAAGGGGGAAACCAGAAGGCAGCTAGAGCAGGTATGCTGAGAGGAGAGGAGGAGGAGAGGAGGAGAGGAAGAGAGGAGGAGATGAGAGGAGGAGATGAGAGGAGGAGGAGGAGAGGAGGAGAGGAGAGGAGGAGGAGAGGAGGAGGAGAGGAGGAGAGTCCTGAACACCGGTGAGTGTCAGGTCCACGTAACCGCTGTCTCTTTAGTTTAGTGAGTGTCTTGGTCCAAAATGTCACCCTATTCCCTGTGTAGTGCACTACTTTAAACCAGAGTCCAATGGGCCCTAGTGCACTACTTTAAACCTAAGTCCTATGGGCCCTAGTGCACTACATAGGGAATAGGGTGCCATTTGGGGACTGAGACAGGATGTCACGTAACAGAGAAAATCCATGACTCAGCCGCATGCTGCTTTCTCCTTATACTGACATGGGGGTAATCCCCACTCTGTGACCGTGTGTGTGGTGTGTGTATGTGTGTGTGTGTGTGCGTGCGTGCGCGCGTGCGTGTGTGAATAAGATTACATGGACATGGGGAACCTGTTCCTAGATCAGCACTCCTACCCTGAGACTGTTTATTAGTACAGCCCCTGTACTGTACTGAGAGAGTCGTTACCTGGTCCTAGATCAGCACTCCTACCCTGAGACTGTTTATTAGTACAGCCCCTGTACTGTACTGAGAGAGTCGTTACCTGTTCCTAGATCAGCACTCCTACCCTGAGACTGTTTATTAGTACAGCCCCTGTACTGTACTGAGAGAGTCGTTACCTGTTCCTAGATCAGGACTCCTACCCTGAGACTGTTTATTAGTACAGCCCCTGTACTGTACTGGGAGAGTCGTTACCTGGTCCTAGATCAGCACTCCTACCCTGAGACTGTTTATTAGTACAGCCCCTGTACTGTACTGGGAGAGTCGTTAGGAGCAGTGATGTTAATGAGACAATGGATTTCTTCATAGATGCCTGTAATAGAGGCTAAACATAGAAGGTTCCTGTCATCATCTCCAGTAGCTCACACACACACACACACACACACACACACACACACACACACACACACACACACACACACACACACACACACACACACACACACACACACACACACACACACACACACACACACACACACACACACGCCCGCGTCAGTAGTGCAGATTAGTGTGTCTAATAATGTCTCAACTAGCCTAGTAACAACATGATGACCTGAATGAATGGGGCCAGTGACGGACCACAAATTGTCCCAGGTATTTCGGCCCATTTTGTTCCTCTGGGCCCCCAAACCGGCCCATTTTGTTCCTCTGGGCCCCCACACCGGCCCATTATGTTCCTCTGGGTCCCCACACCGGCCCATTTTGTTCCTCTGGGCACCGAGACCGGGCCTTTATTTCCCTTGAAGCCTCCATTATAATATATAATGGTCATTCTGCAGAAGAAAAAACTATCCAGACCGGCCCACTAGGCTACAGATGGACCTGCCCATCTGGCATTTGCCAGAATTGCCCAGTGGCCAATCCGTCCCTGAGTAGGGCTGAGCAGGAGAGCTCTGGGTGAATGGACTGCTATGGCTTTATACAGTGTTGGGTCTTTCTCAAACTCAAAGCACTTTGCGTTGGTGTAACTCAACTCCAATGTGTAGCAATGTGTGAAGGTGTAGTGAGCCGAAAATCAATCAGTCAATTTCAATGACTATGTGTGTCAGTTAACAACACTTAAACAGTTCAACAAATTGCAAATCGGGATATAAGCACCATGCAACAGGTGTGAACGATGTCGACCTCTGAGCAAAGGGGAGAGAGAGGGAGAGAGGGAGAGAGAGTGTGAGAGAGGGAGAGAGAGGGGGGAGAGAGACAGAGAGAGGGAGGGAGCGGGAGAGAGTGTGAGAGGGAGATTGGGAAAGAGAGAGAGCGAGATGGGAGGGAGAGAGAGAGAGAGCGAGAGAGGATAATGACTATAGAGGAGTAGAGTGCTGGCTTGGTGATTACCTCGTCATTACCCTGCAGTTGTGAAGTATGGGACATCCCATAATCCTCCCTTCCCCCTCACTCCATCCCTAATTCTCTCCCTCCATTTCATTCCATTCATCCACTCTTTCTCCTGTCTATTTTTTGTAAAGCTGGGAGATTGACGTTTTGATCGAGCCCCCCATACGCACACGCCAGTACACACACACACACACACACACACACACACACACACACACACACACACACACACACACACACACACACACACACACACACACACACACACACACACACACACACACAGTATAGTAGGTGTGCGTGTGTAGAGGGGCTAAATAGCTTGGACATTACTCTAGGTCAAAGGTCATTGTGGGTCATTCTAAGGTCATCCTCTCCTGTCTGACCTCTCCTCAACCACTTACTTACTAGTGATTAGCTGTTTTGAGATGTTAAAGTAACTTGTAAACAGTTAGTACAGGAAGTGATTCATTTGTCCATATACATTACTCTCTCCCTCTCTTTCTCTCTCTATATATATATTTATCTCTTTCTTTCTCGCTATCCCTCTCTCTCTCCGCTCTCTCGCTGTGCCTTCCTTCTCTCTCTCTCTCTCTCTCTCTCTGCTCCTCCCTTCTCTCTCTTTCTCTGTCTCTCTCTCTATCTCTCCAGCCAGAGAACCTCTCAGCACCATATAGATAAGGGCCAGTATTCATAAAGCACTGATGATCTAGGATCAGTTTGGACTTTAAGATCATCATGAATAACATTACATGGACTCTGAGACTCTTAGTGAACACAGGCCCAGATCAGCCCAGTCCAATCCAGCTACATCATTAACACCACTACAGGTGGTTTGGAGGTGGTGTGGTTCATGTGGAATAGCACCACCATGTGGAATAGCACCAACATGTGGAATGTGTGAGTGTGTGTTTCTGGGGGAAAAAATACAATAACCATTATCATCTCAAAAGTCAAAGTCATTATTGAGATATTGATTATTCATCAATCATTTAAAGCAAACAACCAATCAATAAACTTGACCGTTATTCATTGGAAAGTACAATATGTTCTGTTTTAATTGAAAAACTTCATTACAATTAGTATAAAAACCTATTAAACGTGGTCTTTGCACGTACATTTGTATGGCTGTCTACTCTTTAACCTGTTCCCCCTAATTAGGGGCAGGTTGGAATTTCTTGTCATGATTCTTACCCAGGAGGCAGCTCTGTAGAGGGGTCACTAGCTGGCACAGCCACAAAGTCATCAAATATACCCACACAGCTGACCATAATACCTAACCTTAACCTGAAATTAAGACCAAGAAGCACATTTTGTTTTCATGAATGTTTACGATATAGTAAATGATGGCTATAATAATACCCTGTCACACATTCCCAGTAGATGAAAAGCTGGTACTGCAGTAGTGATGTCAGCGACAGACAGTAGCCCATTGTCTTTCCAATCCTGGTGCATTAAACCGGGTTTGCAGTTTCCCTAAGAGGATCAACACTACTGGAATAGATTAATATAGGTAAGAATCACTTTGTGGCAGAAGTGTCTGTGGATCACTTTGTGGCAGGTGTCTCATCTTGGTCTGTTCACATGCGTTTGTGGATGTAGATCACTGTCTTGCAGTTGGGGCAGCGGTGTTCTACGTCCTTACAGGAGTCAACACAGAACGGAATGCAAGAGAATATCATGCACCTAGAGAGAGAGGGGGGACGGACAAAGAGAGAGATAGATAGAGAGGGGGGGGTGGGGGACAAAGAGAGAGAGCGAGAGAGAGTGGGGTGGGGGACAAAGAGAGAGATAGATAGAGAGGGGGGGTGGGGGACAAAGAGAGAAAGTGAGAGAGAGGATATTTAGTGTGTGTGTGAGAGAAAAAAAGCTACAAATACTATGTGTGTGTATTCCTGTATGTACATGTGTGTGTATTCCTGTATGTACATGTGTGTGTGTGTGTGTGTGTGTGTGTGTGTGTGTGTGTGTGTGTGTGTCGGCCCGTGTGTGTCGGCCCGTGTGTGTGTCAACTCACAGGAAGCAGAAGAGGACTCCACAGATGAGCCAGGCGAGACTCCCGGCGATGTGTGTGGTCTCTGTCAGAACCTGGACCTGACAGTGGGGACACGTCATCTGGCCTGGTACGTCTCTTAGCAGCGGCTGCTGCATCACCACCTGGGTTACTGCAGAGGGAGGATAATACTGGTTAGAACCAGATATAACTGGTCAGAACCGGATAGAACAGGACAGAACCACCACCTGGGTTATTGCAGAGGGAGGAGAATACTGGTTAGAACCAGATATAACTGGTCAGAACCGGATAGAACAGGACAGAACCACCACTTGGGTTACTGCAGAGGGAAGGAGGGAGGGAATACTGGCCAGAACTAGATAGAATCAGATATAACTGGACAGGACCATATAGAACCCCTTAGGACGGAGTAATACTATAGTAATACTTGATAGGACTGGACAGGACAGGACAGGACAGGACTGAACAGGACTGGACAGAACCATGTAAAACCCCTTAGGATGCAGTAATACTATAGTAATACTGGATAGAACTGGACAGGACTGGACCATATAGAACCCCTTAGGATGGAGTAATACTATAGTAATACTTGACAGAACTGGATAGGACTGGACTGTACAATACCATATAGAACCCCTTAGGATGGAGTAATACTGGATAGAACTGGATAGGACAGGACTGGACAGGACCATATAGAACCCCTTAGGATGGAGTAATACTATAGTAATACTGGATAGAACTGGACAGGACAGGACAGGACTGGAGAGGACCATATAGAACCCCTTAGGATGGAGTAATACTATAGTAATACTGGATAGAACTGGACAGGACCATATAGAACCCCTTAGGATGGAGTAATACTATAGTAATACTGGATAGAACTGGACAGGACAGGACAGGACTGGAGAGGACCATATAGAACCCCTTAGGATGGAGTAATACTATAGTAATACTGGATAGAACTGGACAGGACTGGAGAGGACCATATAGAACCCCTTAGGATGGAGTAATACTATAGTAATACTGGATAGAACTGGACAGGACAGGACAGGACTGGAGAGGACCATATAGAACCCCTTAGGATGGAGTAATACTATAGTAATACTGGATAGAACTGGACAGGACTGGTGAGGACCATATAGAACCCCTTAGGATGGAGTAATACTATAGTAATACTGGATAGAACTGGACAGGACTGGAGAGGACCATATAGAACCCCTTAGGATGGAGTAATACTATAGTAATACTGGATAGAACTGGACAGGACTGGAGAGGACCATATAGAACCCCTTAGGATGTGTGTGTGTGTGTGTGTGTGTGTGTGTGTGTGTGTGTGTGTGTGTGTGTGTGTGTGTGTGTGTGTGTGTGTGTGTGTGTGTGTGTGTGTGTGTGTGTGTGTGTGTGTGTGTGTGTGTGTGTGTGTGTGTGATGTGCGGTGAGGTCAGTGGTTGAGTAGGCACTGGCTATTATCAAAGATAATACTAAAAAATAAACATTGATGAAGCCTATTATAAACTTAACCAGACTCGATGCTAGTCTCATTGACTCCCTCTCAAGGTAAATCTGAACTGCTTTACTTCCTGTTTTACAGCGTTGAGTCCCTTACGGCCACATCGGCAACTCCCTATAGAACTAACCCATAACTCAGGTTACCACATCCCTCCGCCCATAGTCCCAACATACTTAACCAAGGGAACGGAAACCAGGGGGGATATATTTTTAATCAGAGTCAAAAGGGGGAACTAACCAGTTCTGGTAGGAATGGCCAAGAAATGTACTGCCCAGTAACTAACTATAAGTTCAATCTTTCTGGGGATTTGCGGGCTCTGTCTGAGCGTTGGACAAGGGCTGCCTCTGCCTACCTCACAGTAGGCACTTGAGCTGCCTGTGGGACGGGTATCTGGGGCTGCTCCACTGCCGCTCCATCATCGTCCCAGATGGGAGGACGATCTGAGGTTGCCTGGGCACCTTCCCCCCTCGCCAGCAGATGAACCATGTGGCGCCACCTCACCACCTTCTCAGCAACATCCCCTCTGTATAAGAGAGGAGCTGTAGTGGGGACCACCACTCCTGGTGTTCATTTGTCATTCCTTGAGAAGTCCCTGACCCGGACGGGCGACCCGGCCTCCAGCGACCTGGTGGATTTGGTGTTTTTTCCTGTTGGTAGCCATCCGTTCCTGACTGCGGAGAACTCTTGTGCTGACACCTGGTCCGAACAGGGTGGCCAAACATGATCTTAGCTGGAGTCATCCCGGTTGTGGTGTACAGCGGGAGGCTGCCAGGGAAACTCTGGTTTTCAGTGTGCCTCATGCTGCTTTTTCCAAGGCTCTTTTCATTGTCTGGATTGCCCTCTCCACTAAGCCATTCATGGAAGGGTGCTAGGGGTGGAGGTAATGTGGAGAATACCATTGGTTGCCACTCATAAAGATGGCTGCATTGTCTGATGTGATCGTATGGGGAAGACCATGAGTACTGAATACTTCCCTGAGATGCTCAGTTGTTGCTGAGTTTGCAGTGGGGACTGGGAAAACTTCAAGCCATTTTGAGCGAGCATCCACAGCCAACAAGAACATCTCCCCAAGGAAATGCCCTGCATAGTCAATGTGAATGCAAGTCAAGGGTTTTCCAGGCCACTCCCAAGGGCTTATGGGACCCTTGTGCTGGAGCATTTCATACCTGCTGGCAAGTAGCACAAGACTGCACCTGCTCTTCCACCACTTTGTCCAATCAGGACAGTGGACACGCCATTGCTCCTGGACTAAGCGGCTGACGTTGGAGAGAAGAGGGTCTCTTACAGTCCATTTCTTCAGTTGGCGATGGTCTATTGGAGCTGTTTGGAGCTGTTTCAGCAAGCACACCAATCCAGGGGGACATTTGAGGTCTTTGGGCATGTCTGGAAGTGGCAGCTTGCTGAGACCATCAGCATTGGCGATGGAGGGGCCTGGTCTGTACGGCAACTCATATTGGTATTGAGCTAACATGAGGGTGTTTGGAGTCGTCCGGAGGCGAATGGGTGTATGTTCTTCAGTTCACCAAGGAGCCCTAACATGGGCTTATGGTCCGTTTGGATGTTGATGTGGCGTCCGTGCGCATACTTGTAAGATTTCTTGCAGTGGGGTTAGGACAGAGGCTAGGTTAGGAAGAAAGTGGCCATAGTAGTTTAACTTCGCAAGGTAGGCCCATAGCTCACTCACATCCTTGGGTTCTGGGGCCTCTGGTTGTCCAGTGTTTGAAACCCTTTGGCAGGGACTTTGTGCCCCAAGTACTCCACTTCAGGGGCCAGGAAAACACACTTTGATTTCTTCAGGAGAAGCCCTGCGCTCTCCAGTCTTGACACTAATCTTTCAAGTTTATTTTTGTTGGTGGTCTTCCTCCATGACACCGGTGATAAGGATATGCTCCATCTATACAGTAGTGTGCTGTTAACTGATTCTCCATTGTTCTTTGACAGATCACTCAGGCAGAGGAGACACTAAACGGAGGGCATGTGTACTGAAACAGCCCCTTGTCAGTGTTAATTCTAGCTACTTTGCAGGATTCTTCAGCCAGCACCAACTGCTGGTATGCGTGAGACATGGGCAGCTTGTAAAAGCATGTCCCACCAAATAGCTTTGTGAATAGCTCCTCTACCGTTGGCAGTGGGTACTGGTCCAGCCTGGAAGCTACATTGGCGGTTAGCTTGTAATCTCCACAAATCCTGATATTTCCATCAGGCTTCATTACTGGGACAATGGGGGAAGCCCACTCAGAGTAGGTGATTGGTTAGAGTATTCCAGTGGTCTGGAGCCTGTCGAGCTCTGCCTCGACCGTCTGTTGTAGTGCGAACGGCACTTGGTGGGCTTTTGCAGAAGCGTGGTCAAACGGATTGGTCCACATGAATTTGCACTTCAGTCTCTTTTAATTTTCCAAGTTCGTTATCCTTACCAGTCTCCCAGTCCCTGCCACTGAAAAGCATCCCCATAGCATTATGCTGCCACCACCATGCTTCACGGTAGGGATGGTGTTAGATGGGTGATGAGCTGTGCTTGGTTTTTCTACAGACATAGCACTTTGCATTCAGGCCAAAGAGTTCCATTTTTGTCTCATTAGACCACAGAATCTGGTACCTTATGATCTCAGTCTTTCGCGTGTCTTTTTGCAAACTCCAGGCGTGCTATCATGTGCATTTTCTCAGGAGTGTCTTCCGTCTGGCCACTCTCCCATAAAGCCCAGATTGGTGAAGTGCTGTAGAGACTGTTGTCCTTCTGGCAGGTTCTCCCATCTCAGCCAAAGAACTCTATAGTTCTGTCAGAGTGGTCATTGGGTTCTTGGTCACCTCCATGACCAAGGTCCTTCTTGCCTGCTCAGTTTGGTCGGATACTCAGCTCTAGGCAGAGTCTGGGTATTTCCATATTTTTCTATTTCTCAATGATGGAGACCACTGTGCTCTTGGAAACTTTCACCATTCTAGAAATAGTTTTATACCCTTTCCCAGATATATGCCTCATCACAATTATATCTCGGAGATCTACAGACTGTTCCTTGGACTTCATGGTATAGTTTCTGTCAACAGGTGTGTTTCTTTCTAAATCATGTCCAAACAATTGAATTGGGCACTGGTGGACTCCAATCAAATCGTATTGACATCCCAAGGATGATCAAATTAAATTGGATATACCTGAGCTCAATTTGGAGTATCATAGCAAAGCGGTGTGAATACTTATGTAAATTAGTTATTTCTGTATTTTTTTAAAGAATAATGGGCAAATATTTTATAATCCAGGTGAGCAAAGCTCTTAGAGACTTACCCAGAAAGACTCACAGCTGTAATTGCTGCCAAAGGTGATTCTAACATGTATTGACTCAGGGGTGTGAATACTTACGTAAATGTGACATTTCTGTATTTCATTTTCAATAAATTAGCAAAAATGTCTGCACTACTCAACACTTGTGTGCATCTGGCACAGTTAACCTGGCTTGGTTTACTTCACTCACAAACTCGAAACCGTGACTCTGTCTTCACAACGTTGTGTCTACAGTCTGCTGGTCGGAAGGAGCTGTAAGCCCGAATCATCAGACAAATTACTTTTGTTATTGTGAGAATTTAATTTTAATATTTAATTAAAATTTTAATTTTAATTTGGCTTTTCATAACAGCTATTTTGAATAAATAATCACGCCACTGTGTGTGTGTGTGTGTGTGTGTGTGTGACTCACCCCCAGGGGTGTTTCTAGGTTGTGCCATGCCCGTGCTGTATTGGGGAGGTGGTGGGTACATGCCGGCTTGGGGACCTGATAAACAAGGGATAGATAAATACATCAATAAATTAATTAAACAGAAACATCTTGCATAATGTACCACCACACAGGGATACAGAGTGGTTGGACAGCATTATGGGAACACAAACACAGGGATACTGAGTGGTTGGCCAGCGTAATGTACCACAACCCAGGGATATAGAGTGGTTGACCAGCGTTATGGGAACACAAACCCAGGGATACAGAGTGGTTGGCCAGCGTAATGGGAACACAAACCCAGGGATACAGAGTGGTTGGCCAGCGTAATGGGAACACAAACCCAGGGATACAGAGTGGTTGGCCAGCATTATGGTGACACAAACCCAGGGATACAGAGTGGTTGGCCAGCATTATGGGAACACAAACCCAGGGATACAGAGTGGTTGGCCAGCGTTATGGTGACACAAACCCAGGGATACAGAGTGGTTGGCCAGCCCTTAACAATGAGTCTCATGATATCTATGGCTATCATGACACACTTCCAAAACGCTTAATGAAAACACTATTGAAGGGAGTTGCTGTCCAGTAACATTTTAATTTACATCAAGAGTAAGGGCTGGTTTCCTGGACACAGAATAAACCTAGTCCTGGTCTGAAAAGCATGCTCAACGGAGAATCTCTATTGAAATAGCTCTTTAGTCTCGGGCTTAAACTGTCCCTAAGAGTATCAGTGTAGATCTGGTCTCTCACCTCCCTGGAAGCCAGGCTGGGGGGGTAGGCTGCACCCCTGTCACCTCCCTGGAAGCCAGGCTGAGGGGGGTAGGCTGCACCCTTGTCACCTCCCTGTAAGCCATAGGCCGCGGGGGGGACGGGGTAGGTGGGAGCTGGGATGTGCCGGGGGGATCCATACTGACTTCTATACTGCTGACCATTCTCCATACTGTCGGGGTAGGAGGGAGCTGGGATGTGCCGGGGGGATCCATACTGACTTCTATACTGCTGACCATTCTCCATACTGTCGGGATAGCGGAGCGTCGCCCTAGGTTGAAGACATCCAGGTTAAGACAACATAATCATTTCATGCGGAAGTGTTTGAGAGAGAGAGAGAGAGGAGGGGGAGAGATATATGGGGGGGGGGGCAGAGTGGAGAGAGGAGGGGGAGAGAGAGGTAGGGGAAAAAGATAAGACAGGTGGAAGAGAGAGAGAGAGAGAGAGATGAGGGGAGAGAGGTGAGGGAGTGAGAAAGACAGGGGAAGAGGGAGAGAGAGAGGGGGGGCAACCAGTGAAGAACAAACAACATTGTAAATACAACCCATATTTATGTTGATTTATTTTTCCTTTTGTACTTTAACCATTTGCATATCGTTACAACACTGTATTTATACATAATATGACATTTGAAATGTCTTTATTCTTTTGGAACTTATGTGAATGTAATGTTTACTGTTCATTTTTATTGTTTATTTCTCTTTTGTTAATTATCTACTTCACTTGCATTGGCAATGTTAACATATGTTTCCATGCAAATAAAGCCCTTTGAATTGAATTGAATTGAGGGAGAGGGGGAGGGGAAAAAGAGAAGACAGGTGGGAGAGAGAGAGATAAAGGGAGCAGAGAGAGAGAGAGAAGAGAGAGGGAGAGAGCAAACACAGTGTCAGAATCACAATGGGGTCCTCTCTACTCTCTCTGCTCTCTCTCTCCTCTCCTCTCCTCTTTCTCCTCCAATGGGTTTTGAGAAGGAGGCGAGGAGAGAGGACGCGAGGAGTATGCAATTGAGATTCTCCCAGTGAGCGTCATTTATGACAGCACTGTTACTAATAAACCTTCAGCAAACATCACATGATGTACCCAGCTCATAATCAGAACCATAAAAGGGCGCTCCGTCCTTAAAGGGGACATATAGTTAACATCACCAGAACGTAACACTTGTCTTGCAGAAAAAACATAAACTTGGTCCATGTTCAAAATCAATTCATTTGCAATGTACTATTCAATTATCAACAGTTGAAGTTAGTTACAAAACAATTAAGCGTCACTCCACAATGACACATCAGCTGACAATACTAAATACAGTTTCAAATGCCATATAATGGACCAATCAAATGGAGTTTCGACAAACCGTAGTCAGTCATAGGCAACCACAGTACAGTATGTAATCTGGAATCAGCTATAATACACAGTACAGTATGTCATCTGGAATCAGCTATAATACACAGTGCAGTATGTCATGTGGAATCAGCTATAATACACAGTACAGTATGTCATGTAGAATCAGCTATAATACACAGTGCAGTATGTCATGTGGAGTCAGCTATAATACACAGTACAGTATGTCATGTAGAATCAGCTATAATACACAGTACAGTATGTCATGTGGAATCAGCTATAATACACAGTGCAGTATGTAATCTGGAATCAGCTATAATACACAGTACAGTATGTCATCTGGAATCAGCTATAATACACAGTGCAGTATGTCATGTAGAATCAGCTATAATACACAGTACAGTATGTCATCTGGAATCAGCTATAATACACAGTGCAGTATGTCATCTGGAATCAGCTATAATACACAGTGCAGTATGTCATCTGGAATCAGCTATAATACACAGTACAGTATGTCATCTGGAATCAGCTATAATACACAGTACAGTATGTCATCTGGAATCAGCTATAATACACAGTACAGTATGTCATGTAGAATCAGCTATAATACACAGTGCAGTATGTCATGTATAATCAGCTATAATACACAGTACAGTATGTAATCTGGAATCAGCTATAATACACAGTGCAGTATGTCATCTGGAATCAGCTATAATACACAGTGCAGTATGTCATCTGGAATCAGCTATAATACACAGTGCAGTATGTCATCTGGAATCAGCTATAATACACAGTGCAGTATGTCATCTGGAATCAGCTATAATACACAGTGCAGTATGTCATCTGGAATCAGCTATAATACACAGTGCAGTATGTCATCTGGAATCAGCTATAATACACAGTGCAGTATGTCATCTGGAATCAGCTATAATACACAGTGCAGTATGTCATCTGGAATCAGCTATAATACACAGTACAGTATGTAATCTGTAATCAGCTATAATACACAGTATAGTATGTCATCTGGAATCAGCTATAATACACAGTGCAGTATGTCATGTGGAATCAGCTATAATACATCACATGATCTAAACATAATTGATCTACGTGGTCTCCATTAGGAAACAGGTCTTCTGATCCCAATGGGACTTCCTGGTTCAATTTAGGTTCAATAAATAAATACAAATTCTAACCTCATGATTCATACTAACCTTGTACTATAAAACAATCTGTTTAATCTTTACTAACAGTAACCAGGTCAGTCTTGAGAACATATTTTATAACAATCTGAAGGTAATAAGGAAATGCGGAGGTTATATAACTCCTCTCTATCTATGGGTGTGTCCTAAATGGCCCCTATGCCCTATGTTCTGTTGTTACATACAGTCGTGGCCAAAAGTTTTGAGAATGACACAAATATTACATTTCCCAAAGTCTGCTGCCTCAGCTTGTATGATGGCAACTCGCATATACTCCTGAATGTTATGAAGAGTGATCAGATGAATTTCAAAGTCCCTCTTTGCCATGCAAATGAACTGAATCCCCCAAAAACATTTCCACTGCATTTCAGCCCTGCCACAAAAGGACCAGCTGACATCATGTCAATGATTCTCTCGTTAACACAGGTGTGAGTGTTGACGAGGACAAGGCTGGAGATCACTCTGTCATGCTGATTGAGTTCGAATAACAGACTGGAAGCTTCAAAAGGAGGGTGGTGCTTGGAATCATTGTTCTTCCTCTGTCAGCCATGATTACCTGCAAGGAAACACGTGCCATCATCATTGCTTTGCACAAAAAGGGCTTCACAGGCAAGGATATTGCTGCCAGTAAAATTGCACCTAAATCAACCATTTATCGGATCATCAAGAACTTCAAGGAGAGCGGTTCAATTGTTGTGAAGAAGGTTTCAGGGTGCCCAAGAAAGTCCAGCAAGCGCCAGGATCGTCTCCTAAAGTTGATTCAGCTGCGGGATCGGGGCACCACCAGTACAGAGCTTGCTCAGGAATGGCAGCAGGCAGGTGTGAGTGCATCTGCACGTACAGTGAGGCGAAGACTTTTGGAGGATGGCCTGGTGTCAAGAAGGGCAGCAGAGAAGCCACTTCTTTCCATGAAAAACATCAGGGACAGACTGATATTCTGCAAAAGGTACAGGGATTGGACTGCTGAGGACTGGGGTAAAGTCATTTTCTCTGATGAATCCCTTTTCCGATTGTTTGGGGCATCCGGAAAAAAAGCTTGTCCGGAGAAGCCAAGGTGAGCGCTACCATCAGTCCTGTGTCATGCCAACAGTAAAGCATCCTGAGACCATTCATGTGTGGTGTTGCTTCTCAGCCAGGGAGTGGGCTTACTCACAATTTTGCCTAAGAACACAGCGATGAATAAAGAATGGTACCAACACATCCTCCGAGAGCAACTTCTCCCAACCATCCTGGAACAGTTTGGTGACGATCAATGCCTTTTCCAGCATGATGGAGCACCTTGCCATAAGGCAAAAGTGATAAATAAGTGGCTCGGGGAACAAAACATCAATATTTTGGGTCCATGGCCAGGAAACTGCCCAGACCTTAATCCCATTTGAGAACTTGTGGTCAATCCTCAAGAGGCGGGTGGACAAACAAAAACCCACAAATTCTGACAAACTCCAAGCATTGATTATGCAAGAATGGGCTGCCATCAGTCAGGATGTGGCCCAGAAGTTAATTGACAGCATGCCAGGGCGGATTGCAGAGGTCTTGAAAAAGAAGGGTCAACACTACAAACATTGACTCTTTGCATCAACGTCATGTAATTGTCAATAAAAGCCTTTGACACTTATGAAATGCTTGTTAATTATACTTCAGTATTCCAAAGTAACATCTGACAAAAATATCTAAAGACACTGAAGCAGGAAACTTTGTGGAAATTAATATTTGTGTCATTCTCAAAACTTTTGGCCACGACTATACACCGGATAGGTGCAGTAATGTGTTGTTTTACAGGGTCAGCCATGGTAGTAGGGGCAGGAGGACACACACACACACACACACACACACACACACACACACACACACACACACACACACACACACACACACACACACACACACACACACACACACACACACACACACACACACACACACACAGACAAGCTAAAAAAAACTGCCCACCTTACCCAGCTCAGAACACTCTATCCCAACCCCTCTTACCCAGCTCAGAACACTCTATCCCAACCCCTCTTACCCAGCACAGAACACTCTATCCCAACCCCTCTTATCCCAGCTCAGAACACTCTATCCCAACCCCTCTTATCCCAGCTCAGAACACTCTATCCCAACCCCTCTTACCCAGCTCAGAACACTCTATCCCAACCCCTCTTACCCAGCTCAGAACACTCTATCCCAACCCCTCTTATCCCAGCTCAGAACACTCTATCCCAACCCCTCTTATCCCAGCTCAGAACACTCTATCCCAACCCCTCTTATCCCAGCTCAGAACACTCTATCCCAACCCCTCATACCCAGCTCAGAACACTCTATCCCAACCCTCTTACTCAGCTCAGAACACTCTATCCCAACCCCTCTTACCCAGCACAGAACACTCTATCCCAACCCCTTTTACCCAGCTCAGAACACTCTATCCCAACCCCTCTTACTCAGCTCAGAACACTCTATCCCAACCCCTCTTACCCAGCACAGAACACTCTATCCCAACCCCTCTTACCCATCTCAGAACACTCTATCCCAACCCCTCTTATCCCAGCTCAGAACACTCTATCCCAACCCCTCTTACTCAGCTCAGAACACTCTATCCCAACCCCTCTTACCCAGCTCAGAACACTCTATCCCAACCCCTCTTACCCATCTCAGAACACTCTATCCCAACCCCTCTTATCCCAGCTCAGAACACTCTATCCCAACCCCTCTTACCCAGCTCAGAACACTCTATCCCAACCCCTCTTACCCCAGCTCAGAACACTCTATCCCAACCCCTCTTACCCAGCTCAGAACACTCTATCCCAACCCCTCTTATCCCAGCTCAGAACACTCTATCCCAACCCCTCTTATCCCAGCTCAGAACACTCTATCCGAACCCCTCTTACCCAGCTCAGAACACTCTATCCCAGCCCCTCTTACTCAGCTCAGAACACCCTATCCCAACCCCTCTTACTCAGCTCAGAACACCCTATCCCAACCCTCTTACTCAGCTCAGAACACCCTATCCCAACCCTCTTACTCAGCTCAGAACACTCTATCCCAGCCCACCTTTCCCCAGCTCAGAACACCCTATCCCAGCTCACCTTTCCCCAGCTCAGAACACCTATCCCAGCTCACCTTTCCCCAGCTCAGAACACCCTATCCCAGCTCACCTTACCCCAGCTCAGAACACCCTATCCCAACCCTCTTACTCAGCTCAGAACACTCTATCCCAGCCCACCTTTCCCCAGCTCAGAACACCCTATCCCAGCTCACCTTTCCCCAGCTCAGAACACCTATCCCAGCTCACCTTTCCCCAGCTCAGAACACCCTATCCCAGCTCACCTTACCCCAGCTCAGAACACCCTATCCCAGCTCACCTTTCCCCAGCTCAGAACACCCTATCCCAGCTCACCTTTCCCCAGCTCAGAACACCCTATCCCAGCTCACCTTTCCCCAGCTCAGAACACCCTATCCCAGCTCACCTTACCCCAGCTCAGAACACCCTATCCCAGCTCACCTTTCCCCAGCTCAGAACACCCTATCCCAGCTCACCTTTCCCCAGCTCAGAACACCCTATCCCAGCTCACCTTTCCCCAGCTCAGAACACCCTATCCCAGCTCAACTTACCCCAGCTCAGAACACCCTATCCCAACCCACCTTACCCCAGCTCAGAACACCCTATCCCAGCCACAAGCAGAGTGACGGTCCCTTACCTGTCTGGAGTCCTGGAGGAGACGAGGTACTGTGGAGCTAAAGATAAGAGCTGCAACTCCCTCAAGAGACAACGAAACTGAAGCAGAGAGAGACAGAGAGAGAGAGAGAGAAACTTAAGCACAGAGGAAGAGAGCGAGTGTGATCGAGACAGGAAGAGAGAGAGTGTGATCGAGAGAGGAAGAGAGCGAGTGTGATCGAGAGAGGAAGAGACACAGACTTTCACTATTTGCACATATGACATTTGAAATGTCTTTATTGTTTTGGAACTTCTGTGAGTGTAATATTTACCGTTCATTTTTATTGTTTACTTCACTTTTGTTTATTATCTACTTCACTTGCTTTGGCAATGTTAACATGTGTTTCCCATGCCAATAAAGCCCCTTGAATTGAAATTGAATTTATAGAGGGGGCGGGCTAAGCTGTTAGGGAGGTGTCAGGTAGATAAGGTAATGAGTTCTGGCCGCATGAGAGACTGCAAGCAATATCATCCGAAAATCTCCTAGGAAATGAGGTGGTATGTTTTGTCTTACAGCAACTTTATACTAGGCTATTATGTTGGGTTGTTTCTCACTGTCTCACTGTCAATCGTGACTGAATAGTCACTTCAGATAACCTGCCAGCAGGATACCACCCTGCATACCACTGCTGGCTGGCTGGCTTCTGAAGCTAAGCAGGGTTGGTCCTGGTCAGCTCCTGGATGGGAGACCAAATGCTGCTGGAAGTGGTGTTGGAGGGCCAGTAGGAGGCACTCTTTCCTCTGGTCTAAAAAATATCCCAATCCCAATGTGTAGGGTGGTGTCTTTCGGAAGGGATGTTAAATGGGTGACTCTCTGAGGTCATTAAAGATCCCATGGGACTCATTGTAAGAGTAGGGGTGTTAACATCTGGTGTCCTGGCTAAATTCCCAATCTGGCCCTCAAACCATCACGGTCACCTAATAATCCCCAGTTTACAATTGGCTCTTTCATCCCCCTCCTCTCCCCTGTAACTATTCCCCAGGTTGTTGCTGTAAATGAGAACGTGTTCTCAGTCAACTTACCTCAACTTAGATAAACTTAGATAAATAAAAAGTGATGATGAGCAACACAAGCCTGAAAACATGTCTGTAGGTAACCGTCCTGCCCCTGTTCCGCCCTCCTGGAAGCCTCTTCCCAACAGCTGAAGGTCCCAATCACGTTTTGTGTCTCTTTACCTCTACTTTACACACACATTGTTGTGGTCAACATCCCTTCACATTTCTCCCTGTCAATCGTGAATGATAATTCTTCACGTTTTACCAGTGAAATGTCCATGCAGCATCTGCATACCAACCATGTGTTCTCCATCAGTTTAACAGGGATCTGTATTTAGACCAACCATGTGGTCTCCATCAGTTTAACAGGGATCTGTATTTATACCAACCATGTGTTCTCCATCAGTTTAACAGGGATCTGTATTTATACCAACCATGTGTTCTCCATCAGTTTAACAGGGATCTGTATTTATACCAACCATGTGTTCTCCATCAGTTTAACAGGGATCTGTATTTAGACCAACCATGTGGTCTCCATCAGTTTAACAGGGATCTGTATTTATACCAACCATGTGTTCTCCATCAGTTTAACAGGGATCTGTATTTATACCAACCATGTGTTCTCCATCAGTTTAACAGGGATCTGTATTTAGACCAACCATGTGTTCTCCATCAGTTTAACAGGGATCTGTATTTAGACCAACCATGTGGTCTCCATCAGTTTAACAGGGATCTGTATTTATACCAACCATGTGTTCTCCATCAGTTTAACAGGGATCTGTATTTAGACCAACCATGTGTTCTCCATCAGTTTAACGGGGATCTGTATTTATACCAACCATGTGGTCTCCATCAGTTTAACAGGGATCTGTATTTAAACCAACCATGTGTTCTCCATCAGTTTAACAGGGATCTGTATTTAGACCAACCATGTGGTCTCCATCAGTTTAACAGGGATCTGTATTTAGACCAACCATGTGTTCTCCATCAGTTTAACAGGGATCTGTATTTAGACCAACCATGTGTTCTCCATCAGTTTAACAGGGATCTGTATTTATACCAACCATGTGGTCTCCATCAGTTTAACAGGGATCTGTATTTAGACCAACCATGTGGTCTCCATCAGTTTAACAGGGATCTGTATTTATACCAACCATGTGTTCTCCATCAGTTTAACAGGGATCTGTATTTATACCAACCATGTGGTCTCCATCAGTTTAACAGGGATCTGTATTTAGACCAACCATGTGTTCTCCATCAGTTTAACAGGGATCTGTATTTAGACCAACCATGTGGTCTCCATCAGTTTAACAGGGATCTGTATTTATACCAACCATGTGGTCTCCATCAGTTTAACAGGGATCTGTATTTAGACCAACCATGTGTTCTCCATCAGTTTAACAGGGATCTGTATTTAGACCAACCATGTGTTCTCCATCAGTTTAACAGGGATCTGTATTTAGACCAACCATGTGTTCTCCATCAGTTTAACAGGGATCTGTATTTAGACCAACCATGTGTTCTCCATCAGTTTAACAGGGATCTGTATTTAGACCAACCATGTGTTCTCCATCAGTTTAACAGGGATCTGTATTTAGACCAACCATGTGGTCTCCATCAGTTTAACAGGGATCTGTATTTATACCAACCATGTGTTCTCCATCAGTTTAACAGGGATCTGTATTTAGACCAACCATGTGTTCTCCATCAGTTTAACAGGGATCTGTATTTAGACCAACCATGTGTTCTCCATCAGTTTAACAGGGATCTGTATTTAGACCAACCATGTGGTCTCCATCAGTTTAACAGGGATCTGTATTTAGACCAACCATGTGTTCTCCATCAGTTTAACAGGGATCTGTATTTATACCAACCATGTGTTCTCCATCAGTTTAACAGGGATCTGTATTTAGACCAACCATGTGTTCTCCATCAGTTTAACAGGGATCTGTATTTATACCAACCATGTGTTCTCCATCAGTTTAACAGGGATCTGTATTTAGACCAACCATGTGGTCTCCATCAGTTTAACAGGGATCTGTATTTAGACCAACCATGTGTTCTCCATCAGTTTAACAGGGATCTGTATTTATACCAACCATGTGTTCTCCATCAGTTTAACAGGGATCTGTATTTAGACCAACCATGTGGTCTCCATCAGTTTAACAGGGATCTGTATTTAGATCTTGTTGAGATGTACAGTGTTGTTTTGAATGATGTACAGTGAGCACATTTGAAAGAAGATGGTTTTAACAAACTGTAGCATACCTGTGTTTAGTTTCTATTAAAGCACATATTTGTCCTAGTGGTGTGCACTGTTGACTTCTGGCCGCATGAGAGAACTGCCAGCAATATCATCCGAAAATCTCCTAGGAAATGAGGTGGTCTGTTTTGACTTACAGCAACTTTATAATAGGCTATTATGTTGGGTTGTGTTATGTAGAATGCTGACATGATGTAATCTTGCAGACATTCAGCTTTGATCTCAACAAGATCTCACAGTTTTACCAATTTGACTTCAGCTTTTGACGTTTGTCCACGTTTGTCCAAACGTCAAATTTCTAAGTTGCTCCAAACGAGCCGCGGCCTGTACACCCCGCTACCATCTAGAAGACGGAGACGGTACAGGTGCATCGAAGCTGGGACTGAGAGACTTTATAAACATCTTCTATCTCAAGGCCATCATACTGTTAAACAGTCACCACTGCGCCCAGTTACCTGCCCTGCCCTGAACCTTAGAGACTGCTGCCCTGTGTACATGGACTCATTGAACACTGGACACTTTTACATTTTACATGTTTACATACTGTTTTACCCATACTGAGTGTACAAAACATTAAGAACACCTGCTCTTTCCATGACAGACTGACCAGGTGAATCCAGGTGAAAGCTATGATCCCATATTGATGTCACCTGTTGAAACCAATTTAAGCAGTGTAGATGAAAGGGAGGAGACAGGGTAAAAAAAGATTAGACATGGATTGTGTATGTGTGTCATTCAGAGGGTGGATGGGCGTGACAAAAGTCCTAAGTGCCTTTGAACAGGGTATGGTAGTAGGTGCCAGGCGCACCGGTTTGAGTGTGCCAAGAACTGCTGGATTTTTCACACTCAATAGTTTCCTGTGTGAATCAATAATGATAATTAAATCCATTTTAATCCCACTTTGTAACACAACAAAATGTGGAAAAAGTCAAGGGGTGTGAATACTTCCTGAAGACAGTGTATATCCTGGACTCTGACATTGCTGTGAATACTTCCTGAAGGCACTGTATATCCTGGACTCTGACATTGCTGTGAATACTTCCTGAAGACAGTGTATATCCTGGACTCTGACATTGCTGTGAATACTTCCTGAAGACAGTGTATATCCTGGACTCTGACATTGCTGTGAATACTTCCTGAAGGCACTGTATATCCTGGACTCTGACATTGCTGTGAATACTTCCTGAAGGCAGTGTATATCCTGGACTCTGACATTGCTGTGAATACTTCCTGAAGGCAGTGTATATCCTGGACTCTGACATTGCTGTGAATACTTCCTGAAGGCAGTGTATATCCTGGACTCTGACATTGCTGTGAATACTTCCTGAAGGCAGTGTATATCCTGGACTCTGACATTGCTGTGAATACTTCCTGAAGGCAGTGTATATCCTGGACTCTGACATTGCTCATTCTGATATTTCTTAATTTCTTTCTTTCAACTTTGTGGTTTATGTGTGTATTGTTTAAATATTACTAGGTATTACTGCACTGTTGGAGCTAGAAATACAAGCATTAGGTATTACTGCACTGTTGGAGCTAGAAACACAAGCATTAGGTATTACTGCACTGTTGGAGCTAGAAACACAAGCATTAGGTATTACTGCACTGTTGGAGCTAGAAACACAAGCATTAGGTATTACTGCACTGTTGGAGCTAGAAACACAAGCATTAGGTATTACTGCACTGTTGGAGCTAGGAACACAAGCATTAGGTATTACTGCACTGTTGGAGCTAGAAACACAAGCATTAGGTATTACTGCACTGTTGGAGCTAGAAACAAAAGCATTAGGTATTACTGCACTGTTGGAGCTAGAAACACAAGCATTAGGTATTACTGCACTGTTGGAGCTAGAAACACAAGCATTAGGTATTACTGCACTGTTGGAGCTAGAAACACAAGCATTTCGCTGCACCTGCGGTGTTATCTGAACATCTATATTGATTTGACTGTGAGACAACGCCCAGTATGCCAGGGAACAGGACCTCAGACCAGAGACCTCTGACTCACTAAGCTTTAGTGACTAAAGGGTTAAAGTGCCCAGTATGCCAGGGAACAGGGACCTCAGACCAGAGACCTCTGACTCACTAAGCTGTAGTGACTAAAGGGTTAAAGTGCCCAGTATACCAGGGAACAGGGACCTCAGACCAGAGACCTCTGACTCACTAAGCTTTAGTGACTAAAGGGTTAAAGTGCCCAGTATGCCAGGGAACAGGGACCTCAGACCAGAGACCTCTGACTCACTAAGCTTTAGTGACTAAAGGGTTAAAGTGCCCAGTATACCAGGGAACAGGGACCTCAGACCAGAGACCTCTGACTCACTAAGCTGTAGTGACTAAAGGGTTAAAGTGCCCAGTATACCAGGGAACAGGACCTCAGACCAGAGACCTCTGACTCACTAAGCTTTAGTGACTAAAGGGTTAAAGTGCCCAGTATGCCAGGGAACAGGAACCTCAGACCAGAGACCTCTGACTCACTAAGCTTTAGTGACTAAAGGGTTAAAGTGCCCAGTATGCCAGGGAACAGGAACCTCAGACCAGAGACCTCTGACTCACTAAGCTTTAGTGACTAAAGGGTTAAAGTGCCCAGTATACCAGGGAACAGGAACCTCAGACCAGAGACCTCTGACTCACTAAGCTTTAGTGACTAAAGGGTTAAAGTGCCCAGTATACCAGGGAACAGGAACCTCAGACCAGAGACCTCTGACTCACTAAGCTTTAGTGACTAAAGGGTTAAAGTGCCCAGTATACCAGGGAACAGGAACCTCAGACCAGAGACCTCTGACTCACTAAGCTTTAGTGACTAAAGGGTTAAAGTGCCCAGTATACCAGGGAACAGGAACCTCAGACCAGAGACCTCTGACTCACTAAGCTTTAGTGACTAAAGGGTAAACGTGCAGACAGATTAGTGAAGAGGGGGTGGAGCGTGCGTGTATGTGAGTGTGAGTGTGAGTGTGTGTGTGGTGTGTGTGTGAGTGTTTCTGAAATAATACAATAACCATTATCATCTCAAAAGTCTCAGTTATTATTGAGATTATTAAAATCATTCATCAATCAAAAAAGCAAACAACCAATCAACAGACTTGACTGTTTTTCATTGGACAGAACAATACGTTCTGTTTAAATCCATTTAATTAAAACACGTCATTACAATCAGTAACACAGCCACAAAGTCATCCAATATAACCACACTGCTAACCCTAATGCCTCACCTTAAATTAAGACCAAAAAACACATTTTTGGTTTCATGCATTTTTACGATATAGTACATTTTTACTTTGCAGCCGGCACATATGGTGAAGAATACCCTGTCACACATTCCCATTGACAGAGAGGAAGCTGCCCTGCTGTAGTCATTTCAGAGAGACAGTAGAGGAAGCTTCCCTGCTGTAGTCATTTCAGAGAGACAGTAGAGGAAGCTGCCCTGCTGTAGTCATTTCAGAGAGACAGTAGAGGAAGCTGCCCAACAGTCATTTCAGAGAGACAGTCGAGGAAGCTTCCCTGCTGTGGTCATTTCAGAGAGACAGTAGAGGAAGCTGCCCTGCTGTAGTCATTTCAGAGAGACAGTAGAGGAAGCTTCCCTGCTGTGGTCATTTCAGAGAGACAGTAGAGGAAGCTGCCCTGCTGTAGTCATTTCAGAGAGACAGTAGAGGAAGCTTCCCTGCTGTAGTCATTTCAGAGAGACAGTAGAGGAAGCTGCCCTGCTGTAGTCATTTCAGAGAGACAGTAGAGGAAGCTTCCCTGCTGTAGTCATTTCAGAGAGACAGTAGAGGAAGCTTCCCTGCTGTAGTCATTTCAGAGAGACAGTAGAGGAAGCTTCCCTGCTGTAGTCATTTCAGAGAGACAGTAGAGGAAGCTGCCCTGCTGTGGTCATTTCAGAGAGACAGTAGAGGAAGCTGCCCTGCTGTAGTCATTTCAGAGAGACAGTAGAGGACGCTTCCCTGCTGTAGTCATTTCAGAGAGACAGTAGAGGAAGCTGCCCTGCTGTGGTCATTTCAGAGAGACAGTAGAGGAAGCTTCCCTGCTGTAGTCATTTCAGAGAGACAGTAGAGGAAGCTGCCCTGCTGTAGTCATTTCAGAGAGACAGTAGAGGAAGCTTCCCTGCTGTGGTCATTTCAGAGAGACAGTAGAGGAAGCTGCTCTGCTGTGGTCATTTCAGAGAGACAGTAGAGGAAGCTGCCCTGCTGTAGTCATTTCAGAGACAGTAGAGGAAGCTTTACTGCTGCAGTCATTTCAGAGAGACAGTAGACTATTGTATTTCTGATGTGGATTACGCACTGAACTGTCAGTGGGCTGTGGCTGTTCATATATACAGTAGATGATCACTTTGTGGCAGGTGGATCACTTTGTGGCAGGTGTCTCATCTTGGTCTGTTCACATGCGCTTGTGGATGTGGATCACTCTCTTGCAGTTGAGGCAGCGGTGTTCTACGTCCTTACAGGAGTCAACACAGAACGGAATCAAACAGCATGGCCAGCACCTAGAGCGAGACAGAGACAGAGAGAGATGAAGATTCAGTGTGTGTGTATTCCTGTAACCTGTGTGTGTGTTCATGTAATCTGTGTGTGTGTACTCCTGTAACCTGTGTGTGTGTGTGTTCCTGTAACCTGTGTGTGTGTATTCCTGTAACCTGTGTGTGTGTATTCCTGTAACCTGTGTGTGTATATTCCTGTAACCTGTGTGTGTGTATTCCTGTAACCTGTGTGTGTGTATTCCTGTAACCTGTTTGTGTGTATTCCTGTAACCTGTGTGTGTGTATTCCTGTAACCTGTGTGTGTATTCCTGTAACCTGTGTGTGTGTATTCCTGTAACCTGTGTGTGTGTTCATATAACCTGTGTGTGTATTCCTGTAACCTGTGTGTGTGTATTCCTGTAACCTGTGTGTGTGTATTCCTGTAACCTGTGTGTGTGTATTCCTGTAACCTGTGTGTGTGTATTCCTGTAACCTGTGTGTGTGTATTCCTGTAACCTGTGTGTGTGTATTCCTGTAACCTGTGTGTGTGTATTCCTGTAACCTGTGTGTGTATTCCTGTAACCTGTGTGTGTATTCCTGGATCGGATCCCAGTAGGCGACCCAAAACAACGGTGCCGCAGAAGTTTCAGACGGGCACACTGCTCACCGCTCCCAAGTATACTACTCGCCAATGTCCAGTCTCTTGACAACAAGGTAGATGAAATTCGAGCAAGGGTTGCCTTCTAGAGAGACATCCGAGACTGTAACATTCTTTGTTCCACGGAAACATGGCTCTCTCGGGATATGTTGTTGGTGTCTGTACAGCCACTGGGATACGTTATCAGAGTCGATACTCGGGATACGTTATCAGAGTCTGTACAGCCACTGGGATTCTTCATGCGTCGCGCCGACTGAAATAAACATCTCTCTGGGAAGAAGAAGGGCGGGGGTGTAGCCTTATGATTAACGAGACGTGGTGTGATCATAACAACATACAGGAACTCAAGTCCTTTTGTTCACCTGACCTAGAATTTCTTACGATCAAATGCCGACCGCATTATCAACCAAGCGAATTGTCTTAGATTATAATCACAGCCGTGTATATCCCCCCCAAGCAGACACCTCGACGGCCCTGAAAGAACTTCATTGGACTCTATGTAAATTGGAAACCACATATCCTGAGGCTGCATTTATTGTAGCTGGGGATTTTAACATGGCTAATCTAAAAACAAGGCTCCCTAAATTTTATCAGCATATCGAATGCGCGACCCGGGCTGGCAACACTAGATCATTGCTACTGTCACGGCCGTTGAAAGAACTGGACCAAGGTGCAGCGTGGTGAGCGTACATGTTCTTTTATTTGAAAAATGATGCCGACAAAACAATAAACACTACAAAACAAACCGTGAAGCTAAAGTCTATGTGCCATAAACAAAGTCAACTTCCCACAAAGACAGGTGGGAAAAAGGGATACCTAAGTATGGTTCTCAATCAGAGACAACAATAGACAGCTGTCCCTGATTGAGAACCCTACCCGGCCAAAACATAGAACTACAAAACATAGAACATAGAATACCCACCCCAAATCACACCCTGACCAAACCAAAATAGAGACGGTCAGGGCGTGACAGTACCCCCCCAAAGGTGCGAACTCCGGCCGCAAAATCTAAACCTATAGGGGAGGTCTGGGTGGGCATCTATCCGCGGTGGCGGCTCAGGTGCAGGATGCAGACCCCGCTCCACCACTGGCTCACCCCACTTTGGTGGCACCTCTGGTGCGGGGACCCTCGTTGCGGGCCCCGGACTGGGCACCCTCGTTGCGGGCCCCGGACTGGAGACCATCGCAGGGGGCTCCGGACTGGAGAACGTCGCTGGGGGCTCCGGACTGGAGGCCGTCGCAGGAGGCTCCGGACTGGAGGCCGTCGCAGGAGGCTCCGGACTGGGGGCCGTCGCAGGAGGCTCCGGACTGGGGGCCGTCGCAGGAGGCTCCGGACTGGAGGCCGTCGCAGGAGGCTCCGGACTGGAGAACGTCGCTGGAGGCTTCGTGCCTTGACTCCTCACTGGAGGCTTCGTGCCTCCTCACTGGAGGCTTCGTGCCACCCACAAGGGTGTGTTCTCAGTCCTCTCCTGTACTTCCTGTTCACCCATGACTGCGTGGCCATTCACGCCTCCAACTCAATCATCAAGTTTGCAGACGACAGTACAGCGGTAGGCTTGATTACCAACAACGACGAGACGGCCTACAGGGAGGAGGTGAGGGCCCTCGGAGTGTGGTGTCAGGAAAATAACCTCTCACTCAACGTCAACAAAACAAAGGAGATGATTGTGGACTTCGGGAAACAGCAGAGGGAGCACCCCCCTATCCACATCGACGGGACAGTAGTGGAGAAGGTGGAAAGTTTTAAGTTCCTTGGCGTACACATCATGGACAAACTGAAATGGTCCACCCACACAGACAGCTTGGTGAAGAAGGCGCAGCAGCGCCTCTTCAACCTCAGGAGGCTGAAGAAATTTGGCTTGTCACCAGAAACACTCACAAACTTTTACAGATGCACAATCGAGAGCATCCTGTCGGGCTGTATCACCGCCTGGTACGGCAACTGCTCCGCCCACAACCGTAAGGCTCTCCTGAGGGTAGTGAGGTCTGCACAACGCATCATCGGGGGCAAACTACCTGCCCTCCAGGACACCTACACCACCTGATGTCACAGGAAGGCCAAAAAGATCATCAAGGACAACAACCACTGCCTGTTCACCCCGCTATCATCCAGAAGGCGAGGTCAGTACAGGTGTATCAAAGCTGGGACCGAGAGACTGAAAAACAGCTTCTATCTCAAGGCCATCAGACTGTTAAACAGCCATCGCTAACATCGAGTGGCTGCTGCCAACATACAGACTCAATCTCTAGCCACTTTAATAATTCATAATTGGATGTAATAAATGTATCACTAGTCACTTAAACAATGCCACTTTATATAATGTTTACATACCCTACATTACTCATCTCATATGTACAGTGGGGAGAACAAGTATTTAATCACTGCCGATTTTGCAGGTTTTCCTACTTACAAAGCATGTAGAGGTCTGTAATTTCTATCATAGGTACACTTCAACTGTGAGAGACGGAATCTAAAACAAAAATCCAGAAAATCACATTGTATGATTTTTAAGTAATTAATTTGCATTTTATTGCATGACATAAGTATTTGATCACCTACCAACCAGTAAGAATTCCGGCTCTCACAGACCTGTTAGTTTTTCTTTAAGAAGCCCTCCTGTTCTCCACTCATTACCTGTATTAACTGCACCTGTTTGAACTCGTTACCTGTATAAAAGACACCTGTCCACACACTCAATCAAACAGACTCCAACCTCTCCACAATGGCCAAGACCAGAGAGCTGTGTAAGGACATCAGGGATAAAATTGTGGCAAGCAGCTTGGTGAGAAGGCAACAACTGTTGGCGCAATTATTAGAAAATGGAAGAAGTTGAAGATGACGGTCAATCACCCTCGGTCTGGGGCTCCATGCAAGATCTCACCTCGTGGGGCATCAATGATCATGAGGAAGGTGAGGGATCAGCCCAGAACTACACGGCAGGACCTGGTCAATGACCTGAAGAGAGCTGGGACCACAGTCTCAAAGAAAACCATTAGTAACACACTACGCCGTCATGGATTAAAATCCTGCAGCGCACGCAAGGTCCCCCTGCTCAAGCCAGCGCATGTCCAGGCCCGTCTGAAGTTTGCCAATGACCATCTGGATGATCCAGAGGAGGAATGGGAGAAGGTCATGTGGTCTGATGAGACAAAAATAGAGCTTTTTGGTCTAAACTCCACTCGCCGTGTTTGGAGGAAGAAGATGGATGAGTACAACCCCAAGAACACCATCCCAACCGTGAAGCATGGAGGTGGAAACATCATTCTTTGGGGATGCTTTTCTGCAAAGGGGACAGGACGACTGCACCGTATTGAGGGGAGGATGGATGGGGCCATGTATCGCGAGATCTTGGCCAACAACCTCCTTCCCTCAGTAAGAGCATTGAAGATGGGTCGTGGCTGGGTCTTCCAGCATGACAACGACCCGAAACACACAGCCAGGGCAACTAAGGAGTGGCTCCGTAAGAAGCATCTCAAGGTCCTGGAGTGGCCTAGCCAGTCTCCAGACCTGAACCCAATAGAAAATCTTTGGAGGGAGCTGAAAGTCCGTATTGCCCAGCGACAGCCCCGAAACCTGAAGGATCTGGAGAAGGTCTGTATGGAGGAGTGGGCCAAAATCCCTGCTGCAGTGTGTGCAAACCTGGTCAAGAAATACAGGAAACGTATGATCTCTGTAATTGCAAACAAAGGTTTCTGTACCAAATATTAAGTTCTGCTTTTCTGATGTATCAAATACTTATGTCATGCAATAAAATGCAAATGAATTACTTAAAAATCATACAATGTGATTTTCTGGATTTTTGTCTCGATTCCGTCTCTCACAGTTGAAGTGTACCTATGATAAAAATTACAGACCTCTACATGCTTTGTAAGTAGGAAAACCTGCAAAATCGGCAGTGTATCTCCCCACTGTATATACTGTACTCTATACCATCTACTGCATCTTGCCTATGCCGTTCGGCCATCGCTCATCCATATATTTATATGTACATATTCTTAATCATTCCTTTACACTTGTGTGTATAAGGTAGTTGTTGTGAAATTGTTAGATTACTTGTTAGATATTACTGCACGGTCAGAACTAGAAGCACAAGCATTTCACTACACTCGCCTTAACATCTGCTAACCATGTGTATGTGACAAATAACATTTGATTTGATTTAACTAGGCAAGTCAGTTAAGAAAAAAAAATAATTCTTATTTACAATGACGGCCTAGGAACAGTGTTCCTAACCCACTGTTCCTAGGCCGTCATTGTAAATAAGATTTTTTTTTTGTGTGTTAACTGCCCTGTTCAGAACGACAGATTTTTACCTTGTCA
This sequence comes from Salvelinus alpinus, assembly GCF_045679555.1. Lineage (NCBI taxonomy): Eukaryota > Metazoa > Chordata > Actinopteri > Salmoniformes > Salmonidae > Salvelinus > Salvelinus alpinus. The sequence goes on from NC_092087.1 coordinate 130,684,838, forward strand.
GCTCGGGGATTCGATCTAGCAACCTTTCGGTTACTAGTCCAACGCTCTAACCACTAGGTTACCTGCCACCCCTACGTACAGGCATATATATATGTGTGTGTGTGTGTGTGCATAACTCACATGAAGCAGCAGAGGGCTCCACAGATGACCCAGGTGACCAGTCCAGTGGTGTGTGTGGTCTCTGTCAGAACCTGGACCTGACAGTGGGGACACGTCATCTGGCCGGGTACGTCTCTAGGCAGCGGCTGCTGCATCACCACCACCTGGGTTACTGCAGAGGGAGGAGAATACTGGTTAGAACCAGATAGAACTGGTCAGAACAGGATAGAACTGGTCAGAACAGGATAGAACTGGTCAGAACAGGATAGAACTAGTCAGAACCGGATAGAACTGGTCAGAACAGGATAGAACTAGTCAGAACCGGATAGAAGCTCTTTGGATGGAGTTATCCCAGAACTAGAATGAGATTATATTTCTATGGGAGGTCACCATTTTAATGGTGGATTGAATTTGAACTACAGTTAACTGTTTCTGTTGTTGTTTGATCTCTATGTCACACCTCCTCAGAGATGCGGGGTAGAGGATGAGGAACTAGCACCCCGACGACCTCATTTCATGTCAGAGGGGTTGCTAAGGCCAGTTTGCTAAGGCCAGGTGTTGCTTATGTCAGAATGTCCTGCCAAAAACAACTGTTCTCTGGTTTTCCACATGGGGAACTGTGAATAACAAAATGAGGAACCGATTTAGTTAGTTCTGGTGCATCAGTTACGGGTTTACTTCAGTGTGTGTGTGTGTGGGTGTCTGTGTGTGTGGGTCTGTGTGTGTTAGGGGACTGTGTGTGTGTGTGTGTGTGTGTGTGTGTGTGTGTGTGTGTGTGTGTGTGTGTGTGTGTGTGTGTGTGTGTGTGTGTGTGTGTGTGTGTGTGTGTGTGTGTGTGTGTGTGTGTGTGTGTGTGTGTGTGTGCGTGCGTGTGTGCGTGCGTGTGTGCGGGTGTATGTGTATGTGTGTGTGTGTGTGTGGGTGTGTGTGTGCGTGCGTGTGTGAGAGACTCACCACCAGGGGTGATTGTAGGTTGTGTCTGGGGAGGTGGTTGGTTCATGTCTGGTTGGAGAACTGATAATAAGAGATAAATGTCAATGAATAAATCCACCAATAAATATCTCTTTAGCTGCCGGGGGCTGGTGGAGTGCTGCTGTCGGGAGGAGTTGTAAAAATAAAGCTCAGGTGAGACCATTCTAGCCAATGAGAGGGTAGATACACGTGTGAACAACAGACACAACGGTTTATACTAGTTACCACAAACACAGAGTCAAAATTAGCTATATCGTAAAAAATGCATGAAAACTAAAAGCTTCTTTGGTATTATTTTAAGGTTAGGGTTAGATATAAGGTTAGCAGCGTGGTTAGGGTTCGGTTTAAAATCACATTTTAAGAAGATACATTTTTAAGTGGGGTTTAGGACTTTGTGGTTGTAGTAACTAGTGGTGACCAGGCACAATTCTGATATGTCATTAGGTGAATGCACCAATTTGTAAGTCGCTCTGGATAAGAGCGTCTGCTAAATGACTTAAATGTAAATGTAATAAAGTGTTTTTTCTCAAAGTTGTCGGGATGTCACATGTCCTACTTATATCAGTACTCTTGTAACGACCTAATCATTACCAAACGTATATTCCATCAAATAAGCCAAATGTTGCAAGTAAGTCAGGGCAGCTTTTGGTAACCAAACTGAACACTTTCTCATTGACCTCCATACAAAAACATCCTCACCTCTGAAATAAGGTAGGGACGAGTTGTGTGTTTTCTCTAAACAAAATTAAAAGACACCCCTCTTCTAACAAGTATTTATCCTTATCCACTCTGACCCCCTCACACCTTACCCCAGCTCAGAACACCCTTTCCCAGCAAGGAGCAGAGCGACAGTCCCTTACCTGTCTGGAGTCCTGGAGGAGACGAGGTACTGTGGAGCTAAAGATAAGATCTGAAACTCCCTCAAGAGACAATGAAACTGAAGCAGAGACAGACAGAGAGAGAGAGAGAGAGAGAGAGAGAGAGTGTGTGTGTGTGTGTGTGTGTCTGTGTGTGTGTCTGTATGGTGTGTGTGTGTGCGGGATTTAGACATAGTGGTTATGCTGTTAGTTCTCTATAAACAAATTGTTGGGGTTGGAAAATGTGGTTTTTGGTGAGCAGACAGAGAGCATCAAACAGTATCATCATGATGAGTAATCTTCAGTTAGACTATTAGAACATAATGCAGACTAGATATTACTTAACTAACATTGGTCCATTGGTGTTTGGAAAAAAGGTCATTAGAACACCTAACACAGGCCTATTTTCATGTGAATACATTTTAGAAAGAAATATTTTAAAGTGTATGTGTGTGTTTCTGGACACAAGGGCCACTATTGTCTCAAAAGTCAAAGTTATTAACTTTATTAGAACAATTATTGTTAATCAATTAAAAGGCGCAATCCGCAGTTAATACATCATTTTTTGGTTCTTGAAGAATATAACTTATGACTGCTTTTGTGCTTAGTTCAACTGTTGTACCCCATCAGAACCCAACATATAAGCTTGTTTTGCTCCAATGTTTGTAAATGTAAACAAACACCGTATAGTCTCAAAACATGGATAAAGCTATAACGTTGGATGGTCAGTCATTGCATGCATAGCTCTGTCTTTAGAGCGGTTACATTTCTCCAGCCCCATCCCGCAGCTTTTTACAAAAACAGAGGCGGGGTTCAGCTTTTTTATTGTTTCAACTGTGGACTGTGCCTTTAAAAAACCCAACAACCAATCGATACCAATGTCAATACAAATACAGAATGAAAGAAAACATACATTACAATCAGTGTAAAAGGTCTGCTAGAAGTGACCGTAGCTTGTTACACACTGACACTAGTCAATGTTAACCTGATCTTCCAGTAGTCATCTCAGCCACAGACAGCCTATTGTCTTTACACTGTGACTTCTCACCACAGATATTTATATTTTCATGAGGAGCACGTTGATTCACAAGTGTGTGTGTGTGTGTGTGTGTTATGGTTGGAAATAAGAGTCACCATTACTCAGGTACTAAAAGCATTCTTGGACCTACTAGTGGTGTAGACTAGTGGTGTAGACTAGTGGTGTAGACTAGTGGTGTAGACTAGTGGTGTAGACTAGTGGTGTATTGGTGTAGAGTAGTTGTGTAGACTAGTTGTGTAGACTAGTTGTGTAGACTAGTTGTGTAGACTAGTGGTGTAGACTAGTTGTGTAGTGGTGTAGAGTTGTGATGTAGACTAGTGGTGTAGTGTAGACTAGTGGTGTAGTGTAGTGGTGTAGACTAGTGGTGTAGTGTAGACTAGTGGTGTAGTGCTGTGATGTAGACTAGTGGTGTAGTGTAGACTAGTGGTGTAGTGTAGACTAGTGGTGTAGACGAGTGGTGTAGTGTAGACTAGTGGTGTAGACTAATGGTGTATTGGAATGGATTCATAAAGGTATGGATCACTTTGTGGCAGCAGTGGCTGTGGGCCGGGGCTAGTTGTGGATGTGGATCACTTTGTGGCAGGCGTCTCATCTTGGTCTGTTCACATGTGTTTGTGGATGTGGATCACTCTCTTGCAGTTGGGGCAGCGGTGTTCTACGTCCTTACAGGAGTCAACACAGAAAGGAATCAAACAGCATGGCCAGCACCTAGAGAAGGAGAGAGACAGAGACAGAGAGAGAGAGAGAGGTGGGGTAGAGAGAGAGAGAGAGAGAGAGAAGGGATTCAGTGTGTGTATCCATCTGTACAGTGTATGTGTTTTTGTGAGAGAGAGAAAGAAAGAATGTGTGCCACATGTCTGCATATGGTACGTGTGTGTGTGTGTGTGTGTGTGTGTGTGTGTGTGTGTGTGTGTGTGTGTGTGTATGCGTGTACAACTTACAGGAAGAAGCCGAGGGCTCCACAGATGACCCAGGTGAGCAGTCCAGTGGTGTGTGTGGTCTCTGTCAGAACCTGGACCTGACAGTGGGGACACGTCGTCTGGCCGGGTACGTCTCTAGGCAGCAGCTGCTGCATCACCACCACCTGGGTTACTGCAGAGGGAGGAGAATACTGGTTAGAACCAGATAGAACTGGACAGAACCACCACCTGGGTTACTGCAGAAGGAAGAGAATACTGGTTAGAACCAGATAGAACTGTAAAAAACTGGATATAACTTCATAGAATTGGATAGAACTGGACAGGACTAGAAAGAATCACCACCACCCAGGTTACTGTAGGGAGAGGGAAATACTGGTCAGAACTGGATAGAACCAGATAGAACTGGAGAGAACTGGATATAACTTAATATAATTGGATAGAACTGGACAGGACTAGAAAGAATCACCACCACCCAGGTTACTGTAGGGAGAGGGAAATACTGGTCAGAACTAGATAGAACCAGATAGAACTGGATAGAACTGGATATAACTTCATAGAATTGGATAGAATTGGACAGGACTAGAAAGAATCACCACCACCCAGGTTACTGTAGGGAGAGGGAAATACTGGTCAGAACTGGATAGAACCAGATAGAACTGGACAGGACTAGAAAGAATCACCACCACCCAGGTTACTGTAGGGAGAGGGAAATACTGGTCAGAACTGGATAGAACTCAATAGAATTGGATAGTCTGGATAGAACCAGATAGAACTGGATAGTCTGGATAGAACTGGACAGAACCGGACAATACACAATATAACAGAACAGAACTGGATAGAACCAATTAGGCCCCCCCAAAATTGTGTTCTTTGCTCTATATTTCACACCCCCACAGAGGGTAGAGGATTAGAAGGGTTGCTAAGGATGGGTGTTGCTATGGCCAGGACGTCCAGCCAATACCTTGTGTGTGTACAACTTGGTTCTCGTTTTTCACAGGGTACTGTGAATAATAAAAAAAGGAACCGATTTAGGTAGTTTTGGTCAGACAGTTTGGAGTTTTTTTCAGTGTGTGTGACTCACCGCTGGGGGTGTTTGTAGGTTGTGCCATGCCCATGTCGTATTGGGGAGGTGGTGGGTACAAGCCGGGTTGGGGACCTGATAAACAAAGGATAAATAAATACATCAATACACTGTCATTTACCGCAAACCCAGGGATACAGAGTGGTTGGCCAGCATTATGGGAACACAAACACAGGGACACAGGGTGGTTGGCCAGCGTTATGGGAACACAAACCCAGAGATACAGACTGGTTGGCCAATATTATGGAACCACAAACTCAGAGATACAGAAGGGTTGGCCAGCATTATGGGACCACAAACCCAGATATACAGAGTGGTTGGCCAGCGTTATGGGAACACAAACCCAGGGATACAGAATGGTTGGCCAATATTATGGAACCACAAACCCAGAGATACAGAAGGGTTGGCCAGCATTATGGGACCACAAACCCAGGGATACAGAGTGGTTGGCCAGCATTATAGGACCACAAACCCAGGGATACAGAGTGGTTGGCCAGCATTATGGGAACACAAACCCAGGGATACAGAGTGGTTGGCCAGCATTATGGGACCACAAACCCAGGGATACAGAGTGGTTGGCCAGCATTATGGGACCACAAACCCAGGGATACAGAGTGGTTGGCCAGCATTATGGGAACACAAACCCAGGGATACAGAGTGGTTGGCCAGCGTTATGGGAACACAAACCCAGGGATACAGAGTGGTTGGCCAGCCCTTAACAATGATGTTCATGACATCTATGGCTATCGTGACACACACATCGGCTGTCCCCATAGGAGCACCCTTTTCCGTTCCAGGAAGAACCCTTTTAGGTTCCAAGAAGAACCCTTTCCGGTTCCAGGAAGAACCCTTTCCGGTTCCAGGAAGAACCCTTTCAGGTTCCAGGAAGAACCCTTTCAGGTTCCAGGAAGAACCCTTTCAGGTTCCAGGAAGGTTCTAGATAGCGCCTTATTTTCTAAGAGTGTAAGCTTAAACTGTCCCTAAGAGTATCAGTGTAGATCTGATCTCTTACCTCCCTGGAAGCCAGGCTGAGGGGGGTAGGCTGTTCCCCTGCCACTTCCCTGGTAGCCCGCTGGGAGGCCGGGGTAGGGGGGAGCAGACACGTCCTGCGGGGGTCCATACTGGCTCTTCTCCATACTGTCTGGGGTTGAGAGAGAGAGAGAGTGGAAGACAGTGAGCACATTATGAAAATATCACATTGAGAAAACATATGTCTCTGCCCCCACCTTCTCTCCCCCTTATCTCTCTCCCCCTTATCTCTCTCACCTGTCTTCTTTCACTCACACACACACACACACACACACACACACACTTCTTGTTCAAGCTGTTGCTTATAACAATGATACACACCCCTGTATTCAACCGGGCAGGTTTGGTGACATTTCATGGGACAAAGACTTGGCCTGTAGAATCTGAGTAGTACAAGCCTATAACAACACCACCACTAATGAATGCCACACACCCACTAAATCTATCAGAATAACTCTAACCCTGGTCTATGTTACTGGTGAATGATCAACAGTTAGTCAGTTAGAAAACTTTAAGTGTCAATCTACACTGACACATCAATTGACAATACAAAATAGAGAGGCAATCCTTTCCTGCAGTCAATGTCCAGAAGCGCCCTCTGTGACCTCATGGCCCTTTCCTGCAGTCAATGTCCAGAAGCGCCCTCTGTGACCTCATGGCCCTTTCCTGCAGTCAATGTCCAGAAGTGCCCTCTGTGACCTCATGGCCCTTTCCTGCAGTCAATGTCCAGAAGTGCCCTCTGTGACCTCATGGCCCTTTCCTGCAGTCAATGTCCAGAAGTGCCCTCTGTGACCTCATGGGTGGAATGTTATTCAAGACGAAAATCCAGTGTGTCTATGTCAAACTGTTTTGTTATATTTCAGTCTTCTGTGATGTATATAAAGTGTAATATTGGGATGCAAACTCAAAACTGAATACATTTAAACTCTATACCTGACATGGTACAGGTGTCTTCTTTTTTAAAGCCCATAACCATGTGTGTGAGGTGTATACTTTGGTTTCAAAGTAGATTTGTTAAAGACTACCAAAAATCACACACTGTAGTAAAAGGTTCCAAGCCATATTATGGACCCCTCAGATAGTTGAGACACTGTAGTCAGTCATAGGCAAACACAGTACAGTATGTAATCTGGAATCAGCTATAATACACAGTGCAGTATGTCATGTGGAATCAGCTATAATACACAGTGCAGTATGTCATGTGGAATCAGCTATAATACACAGTGCAGTATGTCATCTGGAATCAGCTATAATACACAGTGCAGTATGTCATCTGGAATCAGCTATAATACACAGTGCAGTATGTCATCTGGAATCAGCTATAATACACAGTGCAGTATGTCATCTGGAATCAGCTATAATACACAGTGCAGTATGTCATCTGGAATCAGCTATAATACACAGTGCAGTATGTCATCTGGAATCAGCTATAATACACAGTGCAGTATGTCATCTGGAATCAGCTATAATAGAGTGCAGTATGTCATCTGGAATCAGCTATAATACACAGTGCAGTATGTCATCTGGAATCAGCTATAATACACAGTGCAGTATGTCATCTGGAATCAGCTATAATACACAGTGCAGTATGTCATCTGGAATCAGCTATAATACACAGTGCAGTATGCCATCTGGAATCAGCTATAATACACAGTGCAGTATGTCATGTGGAATCAGCTATAATACATAGTGCAGTATGTAATCTGGAATCAGCTATAATACACAGTGCAGTATGTCATGTGGAATCAGCTGTAATGTACAGTATGTCATGTGGAATCAGCTGTAATGTGCAGTATGTCATCTGGAATCAGCTATAATACACAGTGCAGTATGTCATGTGGAATCAGCTATAATACGCAGTACAGTATGTCATGTGGAATCAGCTATAATACACAGTGCAGTATGTCATGTGGAATCAGCTATAATACACAGTACAGTATGTCATCTGGAATCAGCTATAATACACAGTGAAGTATGTCATCTGGAATCAGCTATAATACACAGTGCAGTATGTCATGTGCAATCAGCTATAATACACAGTGCAGTATGTCATGTGGAATCAGCTATAATACACAGTGCAGTATGTCATGTGGAATCAGCTATAATACACAGTGCAATATGTCATGTGGAATCAGCTATAATACATCACATGATCTAAACATAATTGATCTACGTGGTCTCCATTAGGAAACAGGTCTTCTGATCCCAATGGGACTTCCTGGTTCATTTTAGGTTCAATAAATAAATACAAATTCTAACTTCATGATTCATTCTAACCTCAGGCTCATCAATAACCTTTACTTACAGTAACCAGGTCAGTCGTTAAAAACAAACCATCTTTTATAAAAATCTACACATAATAAGGAAATGCATAGATTATACTACTGCGCTATACATACAGTGCATTTGGGAAGTAATCAGACCTCTTGACTTTTTCCACATTTATTTAAGTTACAGCCTTATTTTAAAATGGATTAAATTTGTAAAAATCCTCCAAAATCTACACACAATACAACATAATGACATCACAATACCCCATAATGACAAAGCAAAAACAGGTTCTTAAAAATGTTTGCAATTTTCAAAAACAAAACAAACATACCTTATTTACATAAGTATTCAGGCCCTTTGCTATGAAATTTACTCTAAATTGAGCTCAGGTGCATCCTGTTTCCATTGATCATCCTTGAAATGTTTCTACAACTTGATTGGAGTCCACCTGCGGTAAATTCAATTGATTGGGCATGATTTGGAAATGCACACACCTGTCTATATAAGGTCCCACAGTTGACAGTGCATGTCAGAGCAAAAACCAAGCCATGAGGTCGAAGGAATTATCCGTAGAGCTCTGAGACAGGATTGTGTCGAGGCACAGATTTGAACCCAATCGAACATCTTTGGTGAGACCTGAAAATAGCTGTGCAGCGACACTCCCCATCCAACCTGACAGAACTTTAGAGGATCTGCAGAGAGGAATGAGAGGAATACAGGTGTGCTAAACTTGTAGTGTCATACCCAAGAAGACCCGAGGCTGTAATCGCTGCCAAAGGTGCTTCAACAAATTACTGAGTAAAGGGTCTGAATAGTTATGTAAATGTGCTATGTAAAAAAATTTTTTTTTTTAATGCATTAGCTAACATTTCTAAAAAACGGGTTTAGCTTTGTCATTATGGGGTATTATGTGCAGATTGATGAGGGGGAAACGATTTAATCAATTTAAGAATAGGGCTGTAACGTAACAAAATGTGGGTAAAGTCAAGGGTTCTGAATACTTTCCGAATACTCTGTATGAGTTCATCCCAAATGACACACTATTCCCCATGGGTCCTGGTCAAAAGCAGTGCACTAAATATGAAACAGGCTGCCATTTGGGACATAAGCCTATGAGTAAATGTTATACAGCATCACGTAGCTGACGATGGTGTTGTTATGAAGCTGTAACGGAGGCTTATCTGTTGGACTTTGTTCCACGGGATCATGAGGAAGTGAGGTTGAGTTGTTTAGTGTGTGTGTTGCGGGGAGCTGCTGCTGCGCAGAAGAAATCAGCCCGCGCAGAGAAGCACGAGACTGAACCTCCCTCAACTAACAGGGAAAACTAGAAAGTTAACACTATCAACGTTTCCCTCTACTGTGGGAATTGGGATCGAATCAACGCAATATTAGCTACTTTCAATGCAACATACCGAAACAAAACCATCGATTCATTGGACTTTGTTGTAGACAGAACACATCAGACTAGGATTCTATTGCATTGACATGCACATACTCTGATCTAAACAGACCGGTGCGCCATAACCAATCAGAGCTGCAGTAGGCGCCATAACCAATCAGAGCTGCAGTTGGTTATGGCGCACCAGGCCTATCAGAGCTGCAGTAGGCCTAAATGCAAATAAACCACTGCCATATATGTGCCATTCACGTTGAACGTGACTGTCTTTACAGAATCTGCGGTCGTGAGTAGATGAGCTGTTTTGAGATCATATCCTCTGCTAGTTAGTGAGTTATTAGCCCAGTTATAGATACGTTTGAGTCAGCAATGGGGGAGTGGTTGCTTCCTACAAGACACAACACGTGTGCATTTCTAGACATCTTTGAAAAGGGAGTCAGTTAAAGAGCTTTTTTGTCTTAAAGGGGCAGTGTTGTATTTTGTTGTATTTGTCAGATTTTCTGTAATAATGGTATGGGAATAAAATGGTTTCTTGCATCAAACGACTCAACAACATTTTCAGTCACCTCCTTGTCTGAAGGACAAGTGGATAAACAGGTTCATGTTAAGCCCTGAATGTTTTTATCACAAGTCTCATAGAATGTACGCCTACATTGAACACCACACATTGGCTGCTACTGTAGGCTGAATGATAGAACAGGTATTTCCATGTTAAAATGTTATGGGATGCATTTTCTCCATTGTTTTTGATGGTAGACCAAACTGGTAGGTCTACATTATGACCAAATAGTAGTCTACTTGATCACTGTTAAAACCAGGGGCGCAACTTTGGTTTTATAAGTGGGGGGGACATAGTTGTATTATTTTTATCCACTCGGATAAACACTCCAAACAACCTACCTGACAGCTCGGAGGCGTCCGCATGGTCCTAAAGCACACCGGTGCCTCGTTTTGTGTCACATTCCAATGATAAAACTGGGGGGACAACATGGGATTTCAAAATGTGGGGGGACATGTCCCCAGTAAAGTTGCGCCCCTGATTAAAACTAACTTAAAGTGAGTACAGCCTCACTGCTCACAGTAAACGTACACCAGAATGTTGAAGTTTACGCTCAGCAGACCTGAAATTTGCTCAGTGATGAAAACATTAGAGGGAACAGCCTATTCCCTATATACTGTCGTTCACTACTTTTAATAACCGGAGTCCTATAGGCCCTGGTCAACAGTAGTACACTACGCTATGGGCCCTGGTCAACAGTAGTACACTACCCTATGGGCCCTGGTCAACAGTAGTATCCCACCCTATGGGCCCTGGTCAACAGTAGTACACTACCCTATGGGCCCTGGTCAACAGTAGTACACTACCCTTTGGGCCCTGGTCAACAGTAGTACACTACCCTATGGGCCCTGGTCAACAGTAGTATCCCACCCTATGGGCCCTGGTCAACAGTAGTCCTCTACCCTATGGGCCCTGGTCAACAGTAGTACACTACGCTATGGGCCCTGGTCAACAGTAGTACACTACCCTATGGGCCCTGGTCAACAGTAGTATCCCACCCTATGGGCCCTGGTCAACAGTAGTACACTACCCTATGGGCCCTGGTCAACAGTAGTACACTACCCTTTGGGCCCTGGTCAACAGTAGTACACTACCCTATGGGCCCTGGTCAACAGTAGTATCCCACCCTATGGGCCCTGGTCAACAGTAGTCCTCTACCCTATGGGCCCTGGTCAACAGTAGTACACTACCCTATGGGCCCTGGTCAACAGTAGTATCCCACCCTATGGGCCCTGGTCAACAGTAGTACTCTACCCTATGGGCCCTGGTCAACAGTAGTACTCTACCCTATGGGCCCTGGTCAACAGTAGTACTCTACCCTATGGGCCCTGGTCAACAGTAGTACACTACCCTATGGGCCCTGGTCAACAGTAGTACTCTACCCCATGGGCCCTGGTCAACAGTAGTACTCTACCCCATGGGCCCTGGTCAACAGTAGTACTCTACCCCATGGGCCCTGGTCAACAGTAGTATCCCACCCTATGGGCCCTGGTCAACAGTAGTATCCCACCCTATGGGCCCTGGTCAACAGTAGTATCCCACCCTATGGGCCCTGGTCAACAGTAGTATTCTACCCTATGGGCCCTGGTCAACAGTAGTATCCCACCCTATGGGCCCTGGTCAACAGTAGTACTCTACCCTATGGGCCCTGGTCAACAGTAGTACTCTACCCTTTGGGCCCTGGTCAACAGTAGTACTCTACCCCATGGGCCATGGTCAACAGTAGTACTCTACCCTTTGGGCCCTGGTCAACAGTAGTACTCTACCCCATGGGCCCTGGTCAACAGTAGTATCCCACCCTATGGGCCCTGGTCAACAGTAGTATCCCACCCTATGGGCCCTGGTCAACAGTAGTATCCCACCCTATGGGCCCTGGTCAACAGTAGTATTCTACCCTATGGGCCCTGGTCAACAGTAGTATCCCACCCTATGGGCCCTGGTCAACAGTAGTACTCTACCCTATGGGCCCTGGTCAACAGTAGTACTCTACCCTTTGGGCCCTGGTCAACAGTAGTACTCTACCCCATGGGCCATGGTCAACAGTAGTACTCTACCCTTTGGGCCCTGGTCAACAGTAGTACACTACAAAAGGTAACATGGGGCCATTAGGGATGCCCTCAAGACTGGGTCAGAGACCAAACAGAACAACAATCAGCTGCCAAGCACACTACACAATGGAGCCTGATACAGACTGTATGCTTGCTGTATGGTGTGTGTGTGAGAGAGAGTAAAGAGAGAGAGAGAGAGACTGATCAAGACAGTTAAAGTTGGGTGGGCCATCAAGGGAAGTTTAAATTCTTAGAGGAGGTGTTTCCTGCTAATGTGATTGACAAGATAAAATGATGCAAAATAGGTCTGTGTGTTAATGAGTATCAAACACAGAGAGAGAGAGAGAGAGAGAGAGTCATGCTCAACATGAGCTCCTGATATATTTGATTTTTTTGGTTTTTAGAATGAGATAAACACTAATCGAAGAAGAATTCCAGACAAGAAGTGATGAACAACAACTCTATACATTCAGAATAGAAAAAAAAGTAACTTGGCGCCTCAAGTTAAGAAGTTTTGAGTCTAGCTAGCTAGCTACACAACAAAGACCCAGCCAGCAGACTAACAAGCTAGCCATAAGAAACGAGCTAGAACAAAACTAGCAAGGTCAGTTAATACAACTACATCAAACGACCAAACTGAGTGAGTAAAACAAAAAGGAGCACGGACTAACTGTAAACATATCTTCAGTCTTTTGTGTGAGGATTTTTCACTATATTTGCTGTTTTTTGAAAGTAGCGCGAACAGCAGACGAACAAATCGGTTGCCATGGCAACGGGGCAGCAGAACAGCGCAGCAGTAGCTAGTAGCAGAGCGCACAGACACCATGTCCCCACTCCCCCTCAGCGCAGAATCCATTCTCTACCCAAAAAAGGTCAAAAATGACACAATGAGGAAAGCTTTCAAACAGAAACTACTAGAGAAGAGGCCAGAAACCCTTTTTGCAGACCTCTACAAAAACGGTGACGTGAGTAATCTCATCTTCCTCACTGACCAGCCAAATGCATGGCGCTCAGCAGTCTGCTCTCACTACCCATGCATAAAGAAAGAGGGAATCTGTAATGGGTGGAAGCTGAAAATCAAAGAGACAGATGACCCAGACAGCACCATGATGACAATCAACCTCTACAAGACTGGGACTGTCATGGTGCAAGGTAACATCAGGCTGTTTGAAACAGACTTTCAGACCATTAAGGAGAGAGCGGAGAGAGAGAAGGACACCACCAGTGACATGCCCTCCCACAACACAAACTCCACCCTCACCCCTACCCTCCCCACCCAAAAAGGCACATCCAGCACCTCTCTTTCCACCATAGTGGAGGACACGCCCCAGGAGGAGAGCGACCCCCTCAGTGCAGAGCAGGCTCAGGCCCTCCTCACCACCATGGCTGCCATGAGGGATGAGTTCACCAAACTGGAGGGGGAGGTGGTCCTGCTCAGGGAGAGTGTGAGCAAACAGCAACCAGACAACCACACCTTAGAGGAGCTCCTAACCAAGGTGAGGACAGAGCAGGACAGCAGCCTTGCAACACAGCTGAAAGAGGTTCAGCAAGAGAGAGACGGACTCAAGAGAGAGCTGGCTGATCTAACAAAGGAGGTGAGAGAGCTCCAAAAAGACAGGCAGAGCAGCAATAAGGAGCTGACCGCACTAAGAGAGGAGCTGCAGGAGAGAAAGAGAGCAGAGGACAAGCTGCAGGAGCAGATAGATCACCACCCTATGACCTGCCCTCACACAGCAGAGGAGCCCAGCTCAACCAGTCAGACTTCCCCAGCCCTGGCTGCTGCACCCCTCCTCCCCAACCCACAGAACAGCCTCCCACTGACAGTGGCACCCACACAGACCAGCCACACCCCAGCTCCAACACCCACCAGCCCCCCCCAGTCCAGAAGAAACACTGGCTGACATCGTCCTGTTAATGGACTCAAATGGGAAGTATGTTCAGGAGAAGAAACTTTTCCCTAGACACAAAACGAGAAAGGTGTGGTGCCCAACAACGCAAAGTGCCATGGAGCTGCTTGATAAGAACCATCTCGGGTCGCCAAGCCACATAATCATACATACCGGAAGCAACGACCTGCGTGCTCAGCAGGAGAGGGTGGCGACTTCACTACGGGGAGTGATTGAGAAGGCCTCCGCAATCTTCCCCAACTCAAGAATCATAGTGTCAACCCTTCTACAGAGGAGGGACTTCCACCCTGCCACAATACAAAGAATAAATGCCAGCCTATCCCGGGACTGTGCCCTGCGACCCAATGTACACCTGGCCCACCATCCCACCCTCGATCTGGACTGTCTCTATGACCATGTTCACCTGTACAGGGAGACAGTCCCCATCCTTGCCAAGAGTCTCAAGGACGTCGCTCTAAACCGCAGCCCGACCTCTCCACCCAGGAACAGCGGAGCAATCTCCACCCCGCCGAGATCACCGAGACAACATCCCGGACCAGCACCCTGGACCCCCCAGCCACGACCACAGCACCACCAACCTCAATGCCCACCACAGCCAGCGCAGCACAGACCACCCCAGCCCAGCTTCAGAGCCACCAAGATGAGGCCTACCACCCCCCTCCTCCCCACCGCAGACCCACACCTGGAGGAGCCACAGCCCAGCAGGCAGAGCTACGCACAGGCTGTGAGAGGAGCAACTGGCTCAGCCCCCACCAACCAAATGAGTGACATTAAACAAATGCTGAGTCTACTATGCTCACATGTGATGGGCCGAGGGTCATTGTAAGATGAGCACAAGAACTCCACCATTCTCACACTACATCCACCCAAGTGGCATGACACAAATTCTATCTTAAATGATAAACAAATCACATTTGCAAAATAAGAGTTTACTTTAATTGAAAAATCCTATTTTAATGGTTCTTCTTGGATTGTGAGTGTTTGTCTCATTTTGAAAGGTAAAGAAAAGAGAAAAAAAAGTTATGAAGTCTTTTTACGTTGCATGTTGGAATATACAAGGGTTGAAGTCCTCTGCTTTTGGGCTAAAGAGCAGAAACCCAGACTTCCTGAAAGAAATTGATGATGTTGATATTTTAGTACTACAGGAAACATGGTGCAGAGGTGATGTTTCCACTGGCTGTCCACTAGGTTATAGGGAGATAATCATACCATCCACTAAATTAAAAGGAATCAAACAGGGCAGAGACTCAGGGGGAATGCTAATATGGTATAAATCTGAACTAATTAATTCAATCGAATTGATCAAAACAGGAGAATTCTTTATCTGGTTAAAAATCAACAAGGAGGCTATCTTGACAGATAAAAACGTCTTCCTCTGTGCCACATACATTCCCCCCTCAGAGTCACCCTACTTCAACGAAGAGAGCTTCTCCATTCTAGAGGGAGAGATTAGTCACTTTCAGGCCCAAGGCAACGTACTGGTCTGTGGAGACCTGAATGCTAGAATAGCAGAAGAACAAGACACTATTAACAGTCATGGGGATAAACACCTACCAGGAAGCAATAACCTTTCCCTCCCCACATACCCCCACAGAAACAACTATGACAAAGTGAAAAACAAAAATGGATTACAGCTCCTGAGGCTCTGTCGGACACTGGGTCTGTACATAGTCAATGGCAGGCTGAGAGGAGACTCTTTTGGTAGGTACACCTACAGCTCATCCCTTGGCAGCAGCACTGTAGACTACTTCCTCACCGACCTAAACCCAGAGTCTCTCAGAGCCTTCACAGTCAGCCCACTAACACCTCTCTCAGACCACAGTAAAATCACAGTGTATCTGAGAAGAGCAGAACCCAACCATGAAGCATCATGGCCCAATAAATTACATGGTACTAAACAAGCCTATAGATGGAGTGCAAACAGTACAGACATCTACCAAAAAGCAATTAGTAGCCAAAAAATACAATCTCTCCTGGACAACTTTTTAGCCTTAACATTCTCCTTCAGCAATGAAGGTGTAAATTTGGCCGTTTGGAACATAAACTTTATATTTGACAAATTAGCCTCCTTGGCTAATCTAAAGAAGCATAAGAGCAAACCAAAAATAACAGATAATGAAAAATGGTTTGATAATGATTGCAAAAATCTAAGAAAGTCATTGAGAAATATATCTAATCAAAAACACAGAGAACCAGACAACAAAAATATACGCCTTCAATATGGGGAAACACTGAAGCAATACAAACGCACCCTTAGAACAAAAAAGGAACAGCACATTAGAAATCAGCTGGATGGAATTGAGGAATCCATAGAATCAAACCACTTCTGGGAGAATTGGAATAAATTAAACAAACCTCATCATGAGGAGTTGGCTATCCAAAATGGGGATATGTGGAGAAATCACTTTGCAAACCTCTACAGCAATATAACAAAGAGCCCAGAACAAAAAGATATACAAGAAAAATTACAAATCCTTGAATTAGCAGTCAAAGACTATCAGAATCCTGTGGATACCCCAATTACAGAAGAAGAATTATTGGAAAAAATATGCAATCTCCAACCCAAAAAGGCCTGTGGTGCTGATGGGATTTTAAATGAAATGATCAAATATACAGACCACAAATTCAAATTGGCTATACTCAAACTCTTCAACATTATCCTCACTGCAGGTATTTTCCCCGATATTTGGAACCAGGGACTGATCACACCAATCTATAAAAATGGAGACAAATTTGACCCAAATAATTACAGAGGAATATGCGTTAACAGCAACGTGGGGAAAATTCTCTGCAGTATTATAAATAGCAGACTACATCATTTCCTTGACGAACACAACGTCCTGAGCAGAAGCCAGATTGGATTTCTAAAAAATGATCGTACAACAGACCACATTTACAACCTCCACACTCTAATTGATAAACAAGTTAACCAAAACAAAGGCAAAATCTACTCGTGTTTTGTAGATTTCAAGAAAGCATTTGATTCAATTTGGCACGAAGGTCTTTTTTATAAACTAATAGAAAGTGGTATTGGAGGGAAAACATATGATTTTATTAAATCAATGTACACTAAAAACAAATGTGCGGTTAAAATTGGCAACAAGCAAACAGACTTCTTCTCTCAGGGGCGGGGAGTGAAACAGGGCTGCCCAATAAGTCCAACATTATTTAACATCTACATGAATGAATTGGCAAAAACATTAGAAGAATCGACAGCACCTGGTATCACCCTACACAACACTGAAATCAAGTGTCTGCTGTACGCAGATGACCTGGTGCTGCTGTCTCCCACTAAAGAGGGGTTACAGCAACACCTAGATCATCTTCACAGGTTCTGTCAGACTTGGGCTCTGACCGTTAACCTAAAAAAAACAAATATAATGATATTCCAAAAAAGGTCCGGAAATAAGGATGACAAATATAAATTCTATTTGGACACAGTTCTATTAGAACACACCAAAAACTACACATATCTAGGACTAAATATCAGCAACACAGGTAGCTTTCACATGGCTGTGAATGAGCTGAGAGACAAAGCAAGAAGAGCATTCTATGCCATTAAAAGGAACATCAAAATTGAAATTCCAATTAGAATCTGGCTCAAAATTTTTCAATCAGTTATAGAACCAATTGCTCTATATGGCAGTGAAGTATGGGGTCCACTCTCTAATAATGAATTTACTAAATGGGACAAACATCCAATTGAAGTATTGCATGCAGAGTTTTGCAAGACTGTATTGCAAGTACAAAGAAAAACTCCAAATAACGCATGTAGGGCAGAATTGGGCCAATATCCCCTCCTCATTCGAATAGAAAAAAGAGCCATCAAATTTTACAACCATCTAAAAACAAGTGACCCTAAAACATTCCATCACACAGCTCTACAATGTCAAGAGATGAAACCAGAGAAGAGTCCCCTCAGCCAGCTGGTTCTGAGGCTCAGTTCACCAACCCAAACCAACCCCATAGAGCCTCGGGACAGCCCTCAGAAAATCTGGCCCAACCAAATCATCACAAAACAAAAAGAAAAATATATAACCTATTGGAAAGACACCACAAAAAATCAAAGTAAACTTCAATGCTATTTGGCTCTAAACAGACAGTACATGGTGGCAGACTATCTGACCACTGTGACTGATAGAAAACTGAGGAAAACATTGACTAGGTACAGACTCAGTGAGCACAGTAGCTATAGAGACCGGTCGTCACAGACAAACCTGGCTGCCCAGGGAGGACAGGCTGTGCTCACTCTGCTCCAGGGGAGAGGTAGAGACAGAAGTGCATTTCCTACTACACTGTGACAAATACTCAGACCTAAGAGCATATTTCTTTCCCAAAATTATAATTCAATACAAAGAATTTGAAACTATAAAAGATGAAGAAAAATTCAAATATTTGTTGGGTGAAAAGCCAAAATGTGCAGTTTTGGCAGCCAAATATGTGTCCTCCTGCCACAGCCTGAGGGACAGCCAGTGAAAAATGCAAAGTAATGTTGATAATATTTCCCATTTAGCTTAGTTTTGTTTTGTCTTTCGTACCAGGTCATGTGTCTTCTCAGTCATGTTGACACTGGTCTACTACTGTTGCATTAATGTATTGTTGTTCTGATTAATATTGTTGTTGTAGCTGTTATTAATGGTAATCCCATGTCCACTACTACTATTATTATTGCTGTTAGTCCCACCATTTATTTATATATAAATATATATATATTTTGTGTATATATATACATATATATTTTATTGAAATTTTTCGATATGTATACTTTGACAATGTAAGTAATAATAACTTGCCATGTCAATAAAGTCAATTGAATTGAATAGAGAGAGAGAGAGAGAGAGAGAGAGAGAGAGAGAGAGAGAGAGAGAGAGAGAGAGAGAGAGAGAGAGAGAGAGAGAGAGAGAGAGAGAGAGAGAGAGAGAGAGAGAGAGAGAGAGAGAGAGAGAGAGAGAGAGAGAGAGAGAGAGAGAGAGAGAGAGAGAGAGAGAGAGAGAGAGAGAGAGAGAGAGCTGTACTGTGAAGTTGGGAAAGTTCATTATGGTAATCAAATCAAATTGTATTTGTCACATGCTTCATAAAGAACAGTGAAATGCTCACTTATAGGCCCTTTCCAACAATGCAGAGAATTATGCAATTGGACCTGCTGTTTTTCACACACGCCAATTCACCATATCTACTAAACACATAACACACACACCAGTTCACCATCACTTCTAGCCATTTCCCAGAGGATATTATAATCTGGTTGTCAATATTTACCAGGGTTAATTAGAATTAAAGACACACCATTCAGGAAGTGATTTTATTTTTAAATGTAAAACATTTAACTTCTTTTAAAATAAATAACTTCTCTTCCATTTATTGAGAAGTCATTGAATATAGATTTTTTCAGATTACTTCCTGAACTGACTCACTTCAATTCGAATTGACCCCAAACCTGACCTTTACTATACTCATTTACAATGGGCAGAAACACAAACTCACACATCCTAGTCAGTTAATCATTTACGCAAGGCTTTATTTTCATTTCCTTAATCCAACATCTCACAAAACAGCTGGACATTTCCCCATAAATGATATCATGGTTTGGTTAGCTATCAAATTCACTGATGTGTGAAGTACAGTTTGCCTCTGTCTGTGTGTACACATCTAACAGCGCTGTCTGTGTGTACACATCTAACAGCTCTGTCTGTGTGTAGACATCTAACAGCGCTGTCTGTGTGTACACATCTAACAGCTCTGTCTGTGTGTAGACATCTAACAGCGCTGTCTGTGTGTACACATCTAACAGCTCTGTCTGTGTGTACACATCTAACAGCTCTGTCTGTGTGTAGACATCTAACAGCTCTGTCTGTGTGTAGACATCTAACAGCGCTGTCTGTGTGTACACATCTAACAGCTCTGTCTGTGTGTACACATCTAACAGTGCTGTCTGTGTGTACACATCTAACAGCTCTGTCTGTGTGTACACATCTAACAGAGCTGTCTGTGTGTACACATCTAACAGCTCTGTCTGTGTGTACACATCTAACAGCTCTGTCTGTGTGTACACATCTAACAGCTCTGTCTGTGTGTACACATCTAACAGCTCTGTCTGTGTGTACACATCTAACAGCTCTGTCTGTGTGTACACATCTAACAGCTCTGTCTGTGTGTACACATCTATCATTAGGCACCAAGACAGAGTTAGAAGAAGGCAGGGTGACTGGTGCTGTTCTCTAAACCAATTTAAAAAACACCCCTCTTCTAAGCCTTTTCCTTCTCACATAGCAACACACACAAAACAAACAGAGATATTCCTAGTCCTACACACAATTCATTCATATTGTATTATATTCTGCAAAGAAGCACTCTGAAACCCCTCAACTCAGAGCACCCTTTCCCAGCCACGAGCAGAGAGACAGCCCCTTACCTTTTTGGAGTCCTGGAGGAGACGAGGTACTGTGAGAGAGATCAGAGCTGCTACTCCCTCGAGACAGTGAGAAAAGTGAACCAGGTAGGAAAGAGAGCGAGAACGAGCGAACACACAGAGGGGAGGAGTGAGGAAGGTGTGAGGCAGATGAGGTAACAACGTTATCTGAAGTGGCTGAATAGTGAACACAAGCCTGATGGAAAATAACTACACCCGTTGGTCAATCACTAGTTCCAGTGTAATTGCATCATCACTGTGTGACAACGAATCCCAGTATAACAGGAAACAGTCAATTCCACTCACACCAGGGGCATTTCCCAAATGACAATGAGCCCTGGTCAAATGCAGTGCACTCCTGTACCTAGGGAACATGGTGTCATTTGGGACGCAGCCCTGAAGACACTGATTCCCATCAATAGACCAGAGACCTCTGACTTACTAAAGGGTTTTAAAGTGAAGAGGTGGAGGGGTGGGAATATGCTGTGTGTGTGTGTGTGTTTGTGTTTTGAGGGGAAATTGTGGCTGTGGTGAATGAATGTGTTTATAGTTCTCGATAAACAACATTGTGGAAAATACGTTTGTTAGTGAGAAGACAGAAAACCTAGTAGCCAGCAGAGAGTATTAACCATGCATGAGCAGCCTATTATCACCATGACTCATCTTCAGTTAGACTATTAGAACATAATGCAGACCAGACAGTCATTACTTAACTAACATTGGTCCATTGGTGTTTGGAAAAAAGGTCATTAGAACACCTAACACAGGCCTTTTTTCAGATGAATACATTTTAGAAAAGTGTGTGTTCATCCATCCACCATTTGTTGTTACCTGAGAATGTATACTGAACAAAAATATAAACGTAACATGCAACAATTTCAACAGTTTTACTGAGTTACAGTAAATCAGTCAATTGAAATAAATGTATTAGGCTCTAATCTATGGATTTCATATGACTGGCCAGGGGCGCAGCCATAGATGGGCCTGGAAGAGCATAGTCCCACCCACTTGGGAGCCAGGCCCAACCAATCAGACTGATTTGTTTCCCCACAAAAGGGCTTTATTACAGACAGAAATAGTCTTCAGTTTCATCAGCTGTCTGGGTGGCTGGTCTCAGACGATCCCGCAGGTGAAGAACCCGGATGTGGAGGTCCTGGACTGGCGTGGTTATTCAACATTCTGCCATATTCTCTAAAACAACGTTGGAGGTGGCTTATGGTAGAGAAATTAACATTAAATTATCTGGCAACAGCTCTGGTGAACATTCCTGCAGTCAGCGTGCCAATTGCATGCTCCCTCAAAACTTGAGACATCTGTGGCATTGCACATTTTTAGAGTGGCCTCC
The DNA here is from genome assembly GCF_045679555.1 of Salvelinus alpinus. Classification (NCBI taxonomy): domain Eukaryota; kingdom Metazoa; phylum Chordata; class Actinopteri; order Salmoniformes; family Salmonidae; genus Salvelinus; species Salvelinus alpinus. Next base: position 130,706,770 of record NC_092087.1, read on the forward strand.
CGCCCACATACACTTGTATCCCTCCTCCGGCTTGGCTACCGCGGGGTACCGTTCAGAGGAATGGCATCCCGGAGGAATGACACTTCAAGCCTTTCTCTACCCTTCACCAGGTGGTTACAGACTGAAATAACGCAGAGGATTCACCATGAGTCCAAAACACTGGATACGGAGACCGAGTCCGGGACTCTGCACACCCAAGCTGAGGGGACGCGGCACCTGGGCGAGAGACTGCAGAATATCCACTTCTGGAAGTCTGAGCTGCAGCGGCACATGAAACAGCTGGTGGCCGAGACAGACCTCCTCCTGGGGCAGAAGAGAAGGCTGTTGAAGGTGCTGGACGCCACCGAGACCCCGTTCGCCATCGCCACGGATAACCTAACCTGTCGGTCGGTAACAGCGACCGCGTAGAGGAGGAGCTGCTGATGACACAAAAAAAATATTGATTCGTCTTTGCTCTAGTTCACCTAAATACTTGTATCATTACTAAATGTTGCCTAGACGTTATTTCACTAGAAACTAATCTGAAAATAACGTGATGGTTGTGTTTGTGGGCCACAGGAAGTTGAGCTGATCAGGAGCATCCAGGCTCTGTTGAAGAGAACGCTGAGTCAGGCTGTCAATCATATCAAGTGAGTGTCACAATTAAACAATAAGGGTTTTTATTTATCAAAACATGGATGATACAAATTATGACAAGGAAATAAACCAAAGTGCTTTAAAATATACCAAGGGCTAAATTACTTGAAAAACGGACTGTCCTATAAAGTATTAACGTAAAAAATAACTAAGCTATAACGTGCAGGAACAGAACGTACATAAACCAAAAATCAACTCACTGATGGGACGTTCCACGGAGACTATAAGGGGAGTGGCCAGCTCCAAGGAAGTATGCTAACCATCAAGTTTTACATTTCTACAATAATGATAACGTTATATACAAGCATTATTTTAACAATAACAGTACACAATATCAATGTATAACTGTACTTCGCTATTTTAAACTCGTCAAAGGGAAAAAGAGTTCCACTGAGGTGAACAGAGGGTGGGGATTTCCCAACGCCCTTCCGGAACCGTATTTTAACCCTGGGATTCAGGTCGGACCTCCTTTATCAGAACACCGCGGCATCCATCACTGCTGAGGAATAGACATAAACAAGACATTACTTTGAACCGTGACTATTTACTTGAGAATGATAATGGTTCAATTATAACAATGACTGTTACCACGTAAACTATGAAGCGTTCACGCAACATAGAAAACAATGATAGCAAATGTCAAACTGTATTTCTGCAATACAGTTACGTATGGTGTTTATGTTCTGTTGATTACTGATGTCCCCTTTAAGAATGGAGCACCCTTGGTCATGCGCAGTGTTGTTCAATGTTATTCTGGTACTAACTCGTTTTAGTAAATGTGAAGCTCCAGTTCAATTTCTTTTATTCAGAGTCTTTTTTATTATATAAATAAGTAATAAGAGCTAAGACACTACAATGGCGACGAGGATGATTACCTGCAGTGTGCATCACGAATGCAGATGGAGCTCGTAGGAAGAGAGGAAGATGTTGACCCTGTAAGAGGAAGATGTTGACCCTGTAGCACAACAGCTAGCAAGCAGTGACGACGAGGGGAGAACGAGGCGGCAGATCAGAGACCCGTGGAGCCGGAGGTAAAGAGAATGGCTAGCATCGGAAAATAGATGTTTGATGACACGCAAGAAAACTGGGCAACTTACATTGAACGACTGGAACAGTACTTCATTGCAAACGACATTGCTGATAACAAGAGAAAACCAGCGTTGTTGAGTTTAATTGGTCCAAAAACGTACAGTTTGCTAAGAGATCTGACTGCCCCTCTGAAGCCCTCAAATAAAACATTCACAGAGATTGTGGAGATATTGCAAAATCACCTAAACCACTCCTCATCGCGGAACGTTTTCGTTTCCACAAGAGAGATCAGAATGAGGGGGAGGGTGTTAGTACATTTGTAGCAGAGTTGAAGAAACTGTCTGAACATTGACAGTTTGGAGAGAACCTAAATGACACATTAAGGGATAGATTTGTTTGTGGACTGAACCATGAACACATTCAAAAACGTGTAAAAACGTTTCCTCACAGAATCAGATCTCTCGTTTGCAAAGGCTGTTGAAATTGCTGTGACTATGGAAATCGCGCTAAAGATGCATTTGAGTTGCAAAGTAAAAGAGATACTGACCTATCACAAACTTCCCTGCACAAGTTTTCACGCAGCCGACAGCGCCCACGTGTGGCCGAAAAATGCAACAGGTGTGACGGAGATGGTCACAGAGCAGAGGACTGCCGTTTCAAAGACGAAATTTGTCACAAATGCAGTAGAAGGGGGCACATTCAAAGAGCACGCAGAGCAAAAATCAGTCACATCAGGAAAACTGAGAAAATGAAAGGGTCTGTGAATGCACTAGCAGAGAACAGTGGCAGTGATTCAGATGAACGTTGAATTGGTACAATGGAGTTAAACACAGTGACTTCTCCCAGCAGTAGCATAATATGGTTGACACCAGATATCGAAGGCAAACCCCTCAAAATGGAGCTGGACACAGGATCTGCAGTGTCTATAATTTCCACTACTGTCTACAATGAGCACTTCAAGGCTATCAAGCTGAAGAACACAAATGTGTTGCTGAAGACCTACTCAGGAGAGAGATTGAGCCCAATGGGGGCGTTGCAGGTCAGAGTGCGGTATGGGGGGCAAACAGCAGTTACAGCTGTATGTGGTGTCTGGAACTGGCCCACCATTATTTGGCAGGGAATGGCTTTCAAAAATAAAGCTGAACTGATGTGACTTGAAAATGCTCCACACGTTCCAGTCCAAAGAGAAAGGCACCGACCAAACACTGGAACACTTGCGGAAGAAATACAACACAGTGTTCAGTGATCAGATGGGAACAGTAAAAGGCTTCACAGCAAAACTTGTACTGAGAGATGACGCAACCCCAAAATTCTGCAAAGCCAGATCTGTTCCATACTCCCTGAGACCAAAGGTGGAAGCGGAAATCGATCGCTTGCAGGATACAGGGATCCTGACGAAAGTGGACAGAAGCGAATGGGCCACACCCATAGATCCTGTTGTGAAGAAAGACGGGTCTGTTAGAATGTGTGGGGACTTCAAGGTAACTGTGAATTCAATGTTGCATGTGGACCAATACCCCCTGCCACGTCTGGATGACATCTTTGCTGCACTAGCTGGTGGGAAACACTTCAGTAAAATCGATCTGAAACAGGCTTACCTGCAGCTACCGGTTGAAGAGAGCTCCAAACAGTACCTGACAATAAACACACCTGTATAGACAAAGGTCTATACAGGTATAACCGCCTTGCTTTTGGCATTGCATCGGCCCCAGCCATTTGGCAACGAACTATTGACCAAATTTTGCAAGGAATCCCAGGAACCCAGTGTATCCTGGATGACATGATCATAACAGGACGCACCGACAAAGAGCACCTGGCTAACCTGGAAGAGGTCCTGAAAAGACTGAAAGAGTATGGTGTCTACAGGCAAACTTACAGAAGTGTGAGTTCTTCAAAGACAAGATTGTCTTCTGTGGACATGAAATCGACCGCAATGGATTGCACAAAACACAGGACAAAATCGAGGCAGTGGTACAGGCACCACGACCACAAAATATCACAGAAGTGAGATCTTTCACTGGACTGATCAATTACTACAGAAGATTCCTCCCAAACCTTTCAGCAGTACTCCAGCCTCTAAATCATCTCCTGGAAAAGAATAGGACATGGCGGTGGACAGAACAGTGTGAAACTGCATTTCTTGAGGCAAAACGGCTCATCACATCTGAACAGGTCCTGATGCATTACGACCCTGAACTGCCAGTGAAGTTGGCTTGTGATGCGTCCCCTTATGGCTTAGGGGCCGTCCTTTCACACACACTGAAAGATGGGTCAGAGAGGCCAGTTGCATTTGCGTCACGAACGTTGAATGATGCAGAGAAACTACTCACAAATCGACAAAGAAGCACTGGCGCTAGTGTGGGGCGTCAAGACACTCCACGCATACCTATATGGCAAGCGTTTCTCTGGTTACGGATCACCAGCCGTTGCTTTCCATTTCCAGTCCAAAGAAAGGCATTCTGGGAATGCCAGCAGCCAGGTTACAGCGATACGCCCTGTTCCTCCCAGTCATATGAATGACATTGAGTTGAAGCCGTCGTCCCTCCACACAAATGCAGATGGATTATCCAGACTTCCGTGTACAAGAGAAAGACAAAGGAGTGTGGATGCAGTGGACATTTTCCATACCGCTCAGCTCGAGGCACTACCGGTCACAAGCACAGTTATCAAACAGGAGACAAGGAAAGATGTGACCTTGTCAAAAGTGTCCACCTACACCATGTCAGGATGGCCAGCTACAGGCAGAGAGGAGCTGACTCCGTATTTCCAGCGGAGAAACGAAATTACAATGTACCAAGGATGTTTGATGTGGGGAATGAGAGTCATGATACCCCAGAAATGCCAACATCAGGTTTTGCAGCAACTACAAGAAGGTCATGTTGGAATTTGAAATTGTCCATTTCTTGTATTCAGAGTCTTTCTTATTATATAAATAAGTAATAAGAGCTAAGACACTACATATGGGACATAAGAAACAAAAGCTGTGTGTCGCGTCATTTATATTATGTGTATCGTTATGTGTATAGTGCAAAGTGAGTGATAACGTGCATAAAATTAAAAGGATATTTGTTATGGCCTGTACACTACGGCGTGGCTCGCTTGTGGGCATGCTGGCAGCAGCAGTTCGGTTGTGCAACAATAATTCAACATAGTAAGTTTGTATGACGATCTGGTTATTAAATGGATAAATAGTTTAAAGACAGTTAAATAGTAGTGTGCTTTAAACCGCTCTGGTGACGAACGTTGTTGCCCTGTTTCCAATCGTCCACATTGCTGCCTTATGAACCTATTCAAGTAAATAAATACACTTTGGGGAAAAGACTATACCTGTGTTCGAATACCCATAACACACTGTACACTACATACTTAATGAGTGTATATACTTTTAGTTTATTTTAGGAAACTGTAAACGAACGGTATCCTTCCAATTCGGAAGTTGATGCTGTTACTATGCAACTTCTTGCTAGCTTGTTAGTAAAACAAATAAGACCTCTTACAACTTCATTAACAATGTCCATTAAGAACGCTCAACGACTAACGGAATTAAATATCACCAGTTACCTAACTTCATAATGGCTATCTGGATGTAATTGTAAAACAAACTCCAAATGCATTTGTAGGTAGCTAGCTAACAGCCATGGAAGAGAGTGAAAGGATAGCTGCTCCAACTGTTAAAGAAGGTAGAGTAGGCTATTCTGGTTGGGCAGGTACTGTTGTGTAGTTCCACTCCATAGTAAGAAGTGAGGACGGAGATAATAGTAACATAATATTCAGTGCGGTCTAATTTTAGTATAATGAAGTCTGTTTTCTGTCCTCAGATACAGAGCTGTGAAACCCTGTCTGCAGATGAAGAGCAATGGTTCCCAGTCCTGTTCCTGGGGTCTCAAAGGGGTGCACATTTTTATTTTTGCCTTAGTGCTACCCAGCTGATTCAAATGATCAAGTCATCATCAAGCTTCAAGTGGTATTTATGTATTCATTTGTGACGCTATCCTTGATATGATGCTGCTGTTGTCACATGCTACACATGCATCTATCCAATGCTATCATGTTTGTTATAAGATATATTATACTTTAGTAATCCACAATGACCTGGTGACGTAAAAGTCTAATGACATTATCTTCCATATTCCTACAGATGCCTTGCAACTTGAGATTTCTTCAAAACGATTGCCTACAGTCACTGTGTAGGGCACTGCACAGTTGGGTGACCAGGGCCACCTGGTCTCGTGGGGGATTTCAGGCATCTGTGAAGGCTACCTGTGTCCTGCATAACTTCATGATGATGAACAGGAGGGGACCTGCAGCTCTCCACCATGTGCCAGAGGAGAGAGACCACTGAAGCAAGAAGAGAGAGAGAGAGAAACTTAAGCACAGAGGAAGAGAGCGAGTGTGATAGAGAGAGGAAGAGAGCGAGTGTGATAGAGAGAGGAAGAGAGCGAGTGTGATAGAGAGAGGAAGAGAGAGTGTGATCGAGAGAGGAAGAGACACAGACTTTCACTATTTGCACATATGACATTTTAAATGTCTTTATTGTTTTGGAGTGTAATATATACCCTTCATTTTTATTGTTTACTTCACTTTTGTTTATTATCTACTTCACTTGCTTTGCAATGTTAACATGTGTTTCCCATGCCAATAAAGCCCCTTGAATTGAAATTGAATTTATAGAGTGGGCGGGCTAAGCTGTTAGGGAGGTGTCAGGTAGATAAGGTAATGAGTTCTGGCTGCATGAGAGACTGCAAGCAATATCATCCGAAAATCTCCTAGGAAATGAGGTGGTCTGTTTTGACTTACAGCAACTTTATAATAGGCTATTATGTTGGGTTGTGTTATGTAGAATGCTGACATGATGTAATCTTGCAGACATTCAGCTTTGATCTCAACAAGATCTCACAGTTTTACCAATTTGACTTCCGCTTCTGACGTTTGTCTACGTTTCTCCAAAAGTCAAATTTCTAAGTTGCTCCAAACGAGCCACGGCCTGTACACCCCGCTACCATCTAGAAGACGGAGACGGTACAGGTGCATCGAAGCTGGGACTGAGAGACTTTATAAACATCTATCTCAAGGCCATCAGACTGTTAAACAGTCACCACTGCGCCCAGTTACCTGCCCTGCCCTGAACCTTAGAGACTGCTGCCCTGTGTACATGGACTCACTGAACACTGGACACTTTTACATGTTTACATACTGTTTGACCCATACTGAGTGTACAAAACATTAAGAACACCTGCTCTTTCCATGACAGACTGACCAGGTGAATCCAGGTGAAAGCCATGATCCCTTATTGATGTTACCTGTTGAAACCAATTTAAGCAGTGTAGATGAAGGGGAGGAGACAGGGTAAAAAAAGATTAGACATGGATTGTGTGTGTGTGTCATTCAGAGGGTGGATGGGCGAGACAAAAGTCCTAAGTGCCTTTGAACAGGGTATGGTAGTAGGTGCCAGGCGCACCGGTTTGAGTGTGCCAAGAACTGCTGGATTTTTCACACTCAATAGTTTCCTGTGTGTATCAATAATGATAATTAAATCCATTTTAATCCCACTTTGTAACACAACAAAATGTGGAAAAAGTCAAGGGGTGTGAATACTTCCTGAAGGCAGTGTATATCCTGGACTCTGACATTGCTGTGAATACTTCCTGAAGCCACTGTATATCCTGGACTCTGACATTGCTGTGAATACTTCCTGAAGGCAGTGTATATCCTGGACTCTGACATTGCTGTGAATACTTCCTGAAGGCACTGTATATCCTGGACTCTGACATTGCTGTGAATACTTCCTGAAGGCAGTGTATATCCTGGACTCTGACATTGCTGTGAATACTTCCTGAAGGCACTGTGTATCCTGGACTCTGACATTGCTCATTCTGATATTTCTTAATTTCTTTCTTTCAACTTTGTGGTTTATGTGTGTATTGTTTTGTATTACTAGGTATTACTGCACTGTTGGAGCTAGAAACACAAGCATTAGGTATTACTGCACTGTTGGAGCTAGAAACACAAGCATTAGGTATTACTGCACTGTTGGAGCTAGAAACACAAGCATTAGGTATTACTGCACTGTTGGAGCTAGAAACACAAGCACTAGGTATTACTGCACTGTTGGAGCTAGAAACACAAGCATTAGGTATTACTGCACTGTTGGAGCTAGAAACACAAGCATTAGGTATTACTGCACTGTTGGAGCTAGAAACACAAGCATTAGGTATTACTGCACTGTTGGAGCTAGAAACACAAGCATTAGGTATTACTGCACTGTTGGAGCTAGAAACACAAGCATTAGGTATTACTGCACTGTTGGAGCTAGAAACACAAGCATTTCGCTGCACCTGCGGTGTTATCTGAACATCTATATTGATTCGACTGTGAGACAACGCCCAGTATGCCAGGGAACAGGACCTCAGACCAGAGACCTCTGACTCACTAAGCTTTAGTGACTAAAGGGTTAAAGTGCCCAGTATGCCAGGGAACAGGGACCGCAGACCAGAGACCTCGGACTCACTAATCTGTAGTGACTAAAGGGTTAAAGTGCCCAGTATGCCAGGGAACAGGTAACAGGGACCTCAGACCAGAGACCTCTGACTCACTAAGCTTTAGTGACTAAAGGGTTAAAGTGCCCAGTATACCAGGGACCTCAGACCAGAGACCTCTGACTCACTAAGCTTTAGTGACTAAAGGGTTAAAGTGCCCAGTATGCCAGGGAACAGGACCTCAGACCAGAGACCTCTGACTCACTAAGCTTTAGTGACTAAAGGGTTAAAGTGCCCAGTATACCAGGGACCTCAGACCAGAGACCTCTGACTCACTAAGCTTTAGTGACTAAAGGGTTAAAGTGCAGACAGATTAGTGAAGAGGGGGTGGTGTGTGTGTGCGTGCGTGCGTGCGTGTGGTGTGTGAGTGTGGTGTGTGTGTGTGAGTGTGGTGTGTGTGTGTGAGTGTGGTGTGTGTGTGTGAGTGTGGTGTGTGTGTGAGTGTGGTGTGTGTGTGTGAGTGTGGTGTGTGAGTGTGGTGTGTGTGAGTGTGGTGTGTGTGTGTGAGTGTGTGAGTGTGGTGTGTGAGTGTGGTGTGTGGTGTGTGTGTGTGTGAGTGTGGTGTGTGTGAGTGTGGTGTGTGTGTGTGAGTGTGGTGTGTGTGAGTGTGGTGTCTGTGTGTGGTGTGTGAGTGTGGTGTGTGTGTGGTGTGTGAGTGTGGTGTGTGTGAGTGTGGTGTGTGTGTGTGGTGTGTGTGTGTGAGTGTGGTGTGTGTGTGTGTGAGTGTGGGTGTGTGGTGTGTGGGTGTGTGAGTGTGGTGTGAGGTGTGTGTTTGTGGTGTGTGGTGTGTGAGTGTGTGTGTGTGAGTGTGTGTGTGTGTGTGTGAGTGTGGTGTGTGAGTGTTTGTGTGTGTGGTGTGTGTGTGTGTGTGTGTGTGTGTGTGTGTGTGTTTGTGTGTGTGTGTGTGTGTGTTTCTGAAATAATACAATAACCATTATCATCTCAAAAGTCTCAGTTATTATTGAGATTATTAAAATCCTTGTTAATTCATCAATCAAAAAAACAAACAACCAATCAACAAACTTTACTGTTTTTCACTGGACAGAACAATACGTTCTGTTTAAATCCATTTAATTAAAACACGTCATTACAATCAGTAGCACAGCCACAAAGTCATCCAATATAACCACACTGCTAACCCTAATGCCTCACCTTAAATTAAGACCAAAAAACAAATTTTTGGTTTCATGAATTTTTACGATATAGTACATTTTTACTTTGCAGCCGGCACATATGGTGAAGAATATCCTGTCACACATTCCCATTGACAGAGAGGAAGCTGCCCTGCTGTAGTCATTTCAGAGAGACACTAGAGGAAGCTGCCCTGCTGTAGTCATTTCAGAGAGACAGTAGAGGAAGCTTCCCTGCTGTGGTCATTTCAGAGAGACAGTAGAGGAAGCTGCCCTGCTGTAGTCATTTCAGAGAGACAGTAGAGGAAGCTTCCCTGCTGTGGTCATTTCAGAGAGACAGTAGAGGAAGCTTCCCTGCTGTAGTCATTTCAGAGAGACAGTAGAGGAAGCTGCCCTGCTGTGGTCATTTCAGAGAGACAGTAGAGGAAGCTGCCCTGCTGTAGTCATTTCAGAGAGACAGTAGAGGAAGCTGCCCTGCTGTAGTCATTTCAGAGAGACAGTAGAGGAAGCTTCCCTGCTGTAGTCATTTCAGAGAGACAGTAGAGGAAGCTGCCCTGCTGTGGTCATTTCAGAGAGACAGTAGAGGAAGCTGCCCTGCTGTAGTCATTTCAGAGAGACAGTAGAGGAAGCTTCCCTGCTGTGGTCATTTCAGAGAGACAGTAGAGGAAGCTGCCCTGCTGTAGTCATTTCAGAGAGACAGTAGAGGAAGCTTCCCTGCTGTAGTCATTTCAGAGAGACAGTAGAGGAAGCTGCCCTGCTGTGGTCATTTCAGAGAGACAGTAGAGGAAGCTTCCCTCCTGTAGTCATTTCAGAGAGACAGTAGAGGAAGCTGCCCTGCTGTGGTCATTTCAGAGAGACAGTAGAGGAAGCTGCCCTGCTGTAGTCATTTCAGAGAGACAGTAGAGGAAGCTTCCCTGCTGTAGTCATTTCAGAGAGACAGTAGAGGAAGCTGCCCTGCTGTAGTCATTTCAGAGACAGTAGAGGAAGCTGCCCTGCTGTAGTCATTTCAGAGACAGTAGAGGAAGCTTTACTGCTGCAGTCATTTCAGAGAGACAGTAGACTATTGTATTTCTGATGTGGATTACGCACTGAACTGTCAGTGGGCTGTGGCTGTTCATATATACAGTAGATGATCACTTTCTGGCAGGTGGATCACTTTGTGGCAGATGTCTCATCTTGGTCTGTTCACATGCGTTTGTGGATGTGGATCACTCTCTTGCAGTTGGGGCAGCGGTGTTCTACGTCCTTACAGGAGTCAACACAGAACGGAATCAAACAGCATGGCCAGCACCTAGAGAAGGACAGAGACAGAGAGAGATGAAGATTCAGTGTGTGTGTATTCCTGTAACCTGTGTGTGTATATTCCTGTAACCTGTGTGTGTGTATTCCTGTAACCTGTGTGTGTTCACGTAACCTGTGTGTGTGTATTCCTGTAACCTGTGTGTGTGTGTTCCTGTAACCTGTGTGTGTGTATTCCTGTAACCTGTGTGTGTGTGTTCATGTAACCTGTGTGTGTATTCCTGTAACCTGTGTGTGTGTTCATGTAATCTGTGTGTGTGTATTCCTGTAACGTGTGTGAGTATTCCTGTAACCTTTGTGTGTGTATTCCTGTAACCTGTGTGTGTGTTCATGTAACCTGTGTGTGTGTATTCCTGTAACCTGTGTGTGTATTCCTGTAACCTGTGTGTGTGTATTCCTGTAACCTGTGTGTGTGTTCATGTAACCTGTGTGTGTGTATTCCTGTAACCTGTGTGTGTATTCCTGTAACCTGTGTGTGTGTTCATGTAACCTGTGTGTGTGTATTCATGTAACCTGTGTGTGTGTATTCCTGTAACCTGTGTGCGTATTCCTGTAACCTGTGTGTGTGTTCATGTAACCTGTGTGTGTGTATTCCTGTAACCTGTTTGTGTGTATTCCTGTAACCTGTGTGTGTATTCCTGTAACCTGTGTGTGTGTATTCCTGCAACCTGTGTGTGTGTTCATGTAACCTGTGTGTGTGTATTCCTGTAACCTGTTTGTGTGTATTCCTGTAACCTGTGTGTGTATTCCTGTAACCTGTGTGTGTGTATTCCTGTAACCTGTGTGTGTGTATTCCTGTAACCTGTGTGTGTGTGTGTATTCCTGTAACCTGTGTGTGTATTCCTGTAACCTGTGTGTGTGTTCATATAACCTGTGTGTGTATTCCTGTAACCTGTGTGTGTGTATTCCTGTAACCTGTGTGTGTGTATTCTTGTAACCTGTGTGTGTGTATTCCTGTAACCTGTGTGTGTGTATTCCTGTAACCTGTGTGTGTGTATTCCTGTAACCTGTGTGTGTGTATTCCTGTAACCTGTGTGTGTGTGTATTCCTGTAACCTGTGTGTGTGTGTATTCCTGTAACCTGTGTGTGTGTGTGTATTCCTGTAACCTGTGTGTGTGTATTCCTGTAACCTGTGTGTGTGTATTCCTGGATCGGATCCCAGTAGGCGACCCAAAACAACGGTGCCGCAGAAGTTTCAGACGGGCACACTGCTCACCGCTCCCAAGTATATTACACGCCAATGTCCAGTCTCTTGACAACAAGGTAGATGAAATTCGAGCAAGGGTTCCCTTCCAGAGAGACATCAGAGACTGTAACGTTCTTTGTTTCACAGAAACATGGCTCACTCGGGATACGTTATCAGAGTCGGTACAGCCACCTGGTTTCTTCACACATCGCGCCGACAGAAATAAACATCTCTCTGGGAAGAAGAGGGGCGGGGGTGTAGCCTTATGATTAACGAGTTGTGGTGTAATCATAACAACATACAGGAACTCAAGTCCTTTTGTTCACCTGACCTAGAATTTCTTACGATCAAATGCCGACCGCATTATCAACCAAGAGAATTGTCTTAGATTATAATCACAGCCGTGTATATTCCCCCCAAGCAGACACCTCGACGGCCCTGAAAGAACTTCATTGGACTCTATGTAAATTGGAAACCACATATCCTGAGGCTGCATTTATTGTAGCTGGGGATTTTAACATGGCTAATCTAAAAACAAGGCTCCCTAAATTTTATCAGCATATCGAATGCGCGACCCGGGCTGGCAACACTAGATCATTGCTACTGTCACGGTCGTTGAAAGAACTGGACCAAGGTGCAGCGTGGTGAGCGTACATGTTCTTTTATTTGAAAAATGACGCCGACAAAACAATAAACACTACAAAACAAACCGTGAAGCTAAAGTCTATGTGCCATAAACAAAGTCAACTTCAGGTGGGAAAAAGGGCTACCTAAGTATGGTCCTCAATCAGAGACAACGATAGACAGCTGTCCCTGATTGAGAACCCTACCCACCCAAAAACATAGAAATACAAATAATAGAACATAGAATACCCACCCCAACTCACACCCTGACCAAACCAAAATAGAGACATAAAAAGGATCTCTAAGGTCAGGCCGTGACTGTACCCCCCCCCCCCAAAGGTGCGGACTCCGGCCGCACCTTTGGGGGGTCTACTGTCACGCCCTGACCTTAGACGCAGACCCCACTCCACCACTGGCTCACCCCACTTTGGTGGCACCTCTGGTGCGGGGACCCTCGTCGCCGACCCCGGACGGAGCACCCTCGTTGCGGGCCCCGGACTGGGCACACTCGTTGCGGGCCCCGGACTGGGCACACTCGTTGCGGGCTCTTGACTGGGCACCCTCGTTGCAGGCCCCAGACTGGAGACCGTCGCTGGGGGCTCCGGACTGGAGACCGTCGCTGGAGGCTCCGGACTGGAGACCGTCGCTGGAGGCTCCGGACTGGAGACCGTCGCTGGAGGCTCCGGACTGGAGAACGTCGCTGGAGGCTCCGGACTGGAGGCCGTCGCTGGAGGCTCCGGACTGGAGACCGTCGCTGGAGACTCCGGACTGGAGACCGTCGCTGGAGGCTCCGGACTGGAGGCCGTCGCTGGAGGCTCCGGACTGGAGAACGTCGCTGGTGGCTCCGGACTGGAGGCCGTCGCTGGAGGCTCCGGACTGGAGGCCTTCGTTGGAGGCTTCGTGCCATGACTCCTCACTGGAGGCTTCGTGCCATGGATCACCACTGGAGGCTTCGTGCCACTCACTTCCGTCATCATGAAGTGCTTTGAGAGACTAGTCAAGGATCATATCACCTCCACCCTACCTGACACCCTAGACCCACTCCAATTTGCTTACTGCCCCAATAGGTCCACAGACGACGCAATCGCAATCACACTGCACACTACCCTAACCCATCTGGACAAGAGGGATACCTATGTAAGAATGCTGTTCATTGATCACAGCTCAGCATTTAACATGATAGTACCCTCCAAACTCGTCATTAAGCTCGAGACCCTGTGCTACTGGGTCCTGGACTTTCTGACGGTATGCCCCCAGGTGGTGAGGGTAGGTAACATCTCCACCCCGCTGATCCTCAACACTGGGGCCCCACAAGGGTGTGTTCTCAGTCCTCTCCTGTACTCCCTGTTCACCCATGACTGCGTGGCCATGCACGCCTCCAACTCAATCATCAAGTTTGCAGACGACAGTACAGCGTTAGGCTTGATTACCAACAACGACGAGACGGCCTACAGGGAGGTGAGGGCCCTCAGAGTGTGGTGTCAGGAAAATAACCTCACACTCAACGTCAACAAAACAAAGGAGATGATTGTGGACTTCAGGAAACAGCAGAGGGAGCACCCCCCTATCCACATCGACGGGACAGTAGTGGAGAAGGTGGAAAGTTCCTCGGCGTACACATCACGGACAAACTGAAATGGTCCACCCACACAGACAGCGTGGTGAAGAAGGAGCAACAGCGCCTCTTCAACCTCAGGAGGCTGAAGAAATTTGGCTTGTCACCAGAAACACTCACAAACTTTTACAGATGCACAATCGAGAGCATCCTGTCGGGCTGTATCACCGCCTGGTACGGCAACTGCTCCGCCCACAACCGTAAGGCTCTCCTGAGGGTAGTGAGGTCTGCACAACGCATCACCGGGGGCAAACTACCTGCCCTCCAGGACACCTACACCACCCGATGTCACAGGAAGGCCAAAAAGATAATCAAGGACAACAACCACTGCCTGTTCACCCCGCTATCATCCAGAAGGCGAGGTCAGTACAGGTTTATCAAAGCTGGGACCGAGAGACTGAAAAACAGCTTCTATCTCAAGGCCATCAGACTGTTGAACAGCCATCGCTAACATTGAGTGGCTGCTGCCAACATACAGACTCAATCTCTAGCCACTTTAATAATTAATAATTGGATGTAATAAATGTATCACTAGTCACTTAAACAATGCCACTTTATATAATGTTTACATACCCTACATTACTCATCTCATATGTATATACTGTACTCTATACCATCTACTGCCTATGCCGTTCGGCCATCGCTCATCCATATATTTATATGTACATATTCTTAATCATTCCTTTACACTTGTGTGTATAAGGGAGTTGTTGTGGAATTGTTAGATGACTTGTTAGATATTACTGCACTGTCGGAACTAGAAGCACAAGCATTTCACTACACTCGCATTAACATCTGCTAACCATGTGTATGTGACCATTAACATCTGATTTGATTTAACTAGGCAAGTCAGTTAAGAAAAAAAATCTTATTTACAATGACGGCCTAGGAACAGTGAGTTAACTGCCCTGTTCAGGGGCAGAACGACAGATTCTTACCTTGTCAGCTCGGGGATTCGATCTAGCAACCTTTCGGTTACTAGTCCAAAGCTCTAACCACTAGGTTACCTGCCACCCCTACGTACAGGCATATATATACACTGCTCAAAAAAATAAAGGGAACACTAAAATAACACATCCTAGATCTGAATGAATGAAATATTCTTATTAAATACTTTTCTTTACATAGTTGAATGTGCTGACAACAAAATCATACAAAAATGATCAATGGAAATCAAATTTATCAACCCATGGAGGTCTGGATTTGGAGTCACACTCAAAATTAAAGTGGAAAACCACACTACAGGCTGATCCAACTTTGATGTAATGTCCTTAAAACAAGTCAAAATGAGGCTCAGTAGTGTGTGTGGCCTCCACGTGCCTGTATGACCTCCCTACAACGCCTGGGCATGCTCCTGATGAGGTGGCGGATGGTCTCCTGAGGGATCTCCTCCCAGACTTGGACTAAAGCATCCGCCAACTCCTGGACAGTCTGTGGTGCAACGTGGCGTTGGTGGATGGAGCGAGACATGATGTCCCAGATGTGCTCAATTGGATTCAGGTCTGGGGAACGGGCGTGCCAGTCCATAGCATCAATGCCTTCCTCTTGCAGGAACTGCTGACACACTCCAGCCACATGAGGTCTAGCATTGTCTTGCATTAGGAGGAACCCAGGGCCAACCGCACCAGCATATGGTCTCACAAGGGGTCTGAGGATCTTATCTCGGTACCTAATGGCAGTCAGGCTACCTCTGGCGAGCCCATGGAGGGCTGTGCGGCCCCCCAAAGAAATGCCACCCCACACCATGACTGACCCACCGCCAAACCGGTCATGCTGGAGGATGTTGCAGGCAGCAGAACGTTCTCCACGGCGTCTCCAGACTGTCACGTCTGTCACGTGCTCAGTGTGAACCTGCTTTCATCTGTGAAGCGCACAGGGCGCCAGTGGCGAATTTGCCAATCTTGGTGTTCTCTGGCAAATGCCAAACGTCCTGCACGGTGTTGGGCTGTAAGCACAACCCCCACCTGTGGACGTCGGACCCTCATACCACCCTCATGGAGTCTGTTTCTGACCGTTTGAGCAGACACATGCACATTTGTGGCCTGCTGGAGGTCATTTTGCAGGGCTCTGGCAGTGCTCCTCCTTGCACAAAGGCGGAGGTAGCGGTCCTGCTGCTGGGTTGTTGCCCTCCTACGGCCTCCTCCACGTCTCCTGATGTACTGGCCTGTCTCCTGGTAGCGCCTCCATGCTCTGGACACTACGCTGACAGACACAGCAAACCTTCTTGCCACAGCTCGCATTGATGTGCCATCCTGGATGAGCTGCACTACCTGAGCCACTTGTGTGGGTTGTAGACTCCGTCTCATGCTACCACTAGAGTGAAAGCACCGCCAGCATTCAAAAGTGACCAAAACATCAGCCAGGAAGCATAGGAACTGAGAAGTGGTCGGTGGTCACCACCTGCAGAACCACTCCTTTATTGGGGGTGTCTTGCTAATTGCCTATAATTTCCACCTGTTGTCTATTCCATTTGCACAACAGCATGTGAAATTTATTGTCAATCAGTGTTGCTTCCTAAGTGGACAGTTTGATTTCACAGAAGTGTGATTGACTTGGAGTTACATTGTGTTGTTTAAGTGTTCCCTTTATTTTTTTTAGCAGTGTATATATGTGTGTGTGTGTGTGTGTGTGTGTGCGTGCGTGCATGTGTGTGCATAACTCACATGAAGCAGCAGAGGGCTCCACAGATGACCCAGGTGAGTAGTGCAGTGGTGTGTGTGGTCTCTGTCAGAACCTGGACCTGACAGTGTGGACACGTCATCTGGCCGGACACGTCTCTAGGCAGCGGCTGCTGCATCACCACCACCTGGGTTACTGCAGAGGGAGGAGAATACTGGTTAGAACCAGATAGAACTGGATAAAACTGGATATAACTTCATAGAATTGGATAGAACTGGACAGAACTAGAAAGAATCACCACCACCCAGGTTACTGTAGGGAGAGGGAAATACTGGTCAGAACCAGATAGAACCAGATAGAACTGGACAGGACTAGAAAGAATCACCACCACCCGGGTTACTGCAGGGAGAGGGAAATACTGGTCAGAACTGGATAGAACTCAATAGAATGGGATAGAACTGGACAGAACCAGACAGAGCTAGATAGAACAGGATAGAACAACTTAGGCCCCCAAAAAATTGTGTCGCTTGTTGTTAGTTCTATATTTCAAACCCCTAAAGAGGTAGAGGATTCGAGGGGTTGCTAAGGCTGGGTGTTGCTAAGGCCAGGACGTCCAGCAAATACCTCGTGTTTGTACAACTTGGTTCTCGTTTGTCACGGGGTACTGTGAATAATAAAAAAAGGAACCGATTTAGGTAGTTTTGGTCAGACAGTTTGGAGTTTTTTTCAGTGTGTGTGTGTGACTCACCGCTGGGGGCATTTGTAGGTTGTGCCATGCCCATGTCGTATTGGGGAGGTGGTGGGTACATGCCGGGTTGGGGACCTGATAAACAAGGGATGAATAAATACATCAATACACTGTCATTTACCGCAAACCCAGGGATACAGAGTGGTTGTCCAGCATTATGGGAACACAAACCCAGGGACACAGAGTCGTTGGCCAGCGTTATGGGAACCCAAACCCAGAGATACAGAGTGGTTGGCCAGCACTATGGGAACACAAACCCAGGGATACAGAATGGTTGGCCAGCATTATGGAACCACAAACCCAGAGATACAGAATGGTTGGCCAGCATTATGGGACCACAAACCCAGATATACAGAGTGGTTGGCCAGCGTTATGGGAACACAAACCCAGAGATACAGAGTGGTTGGCCAGCATTATGGGAACACAAACCCAGAGATACAGAGTGGTTGGCCAGCATTATGGGACCATAAACCCAGGGATACAGAGTGGTTGGCCAGCATTATGGGAACAAACCCAGGGATACAGAGTGGTTGGCCAGCCCTTAACAATGATGTTCATGACATCTATGGCTATCGTGACACACACATCGGCTGTCCCCATAGGAGCACCCTTTTCGGTTCCAGGAAGAACCCTTTTAGGTTCCAAGAAGAACCCTTTTCGGTTCCAGGAAGAACCCTTTTAGGTTCCAAGAAGAACCCTTTCATGTTCCAGGAAGGTTCTAGATAGCGCCTTATTTTCTAAGAGTATAAGCTTAAACTGTCCCTAAGAGTATCAGTGTAGATCTGATCTCTTACCTCCCTGGAAGCCAGGCTGAGGGGGGTAGGCTGTTCCCCCGCCACTTCCCTGGTAGCCAGGCTGAGGGGGGTAGGCTGTTCCCCCGCCACTTCCCTGGTAGCCGGGGTAGGGGTAGGGGGGAGCAGACGCGTCCAGCGGGGGTCCATACTGGCTCTTCTCCATACTGTCTGGGGGGGGGGGGAGAGAGAGAGAGAGAGAGAGAGAGTGGAAGACAGTGAGCACAAACACAGTGAGCACCTTATGAAAATATCACATTGAGAAAACATATGTTTCTGCCCCCACCTTCTCTCCCCCTTATCTCTCTCACCTAACTTCTTTCACACACACACACACACACACACACACACACACACACACACACACACACACACACACACACACACACACACACACACACACACACACACACACACACACACACACACACACACACACACACACACACACACACACACACACACACACTTCTTGTTCAAGCTGTTGCTTATAACAATGATACACACCCCTGTATTCAACCGGGCAGGTTTGGTGACATTTCATTGGACAAAGACTTGGCCTGTAGAATCTGAGTAGTACAAGCCAAAAACAACACCACCACTAATGAATGCCACACACCCACTAAATCTATCAGAATAACTCTAACCCTGGTCTATGTTACTGGTGAATGATCAACAGTTAGAGTCAGTTAGAAAACGTTTAAGTGTCAATCTACACTGACACATCAATTGACAATACAAAATACAGAGGCAGCCCTTTCCTGCAGTCAATGTCCAGAAGTGCCCTCTGTGACATCATGGCCCTTTCCTGCAGTCAATGTCCAGAAGTGCCCTCTGTGACCTCATGGCCCTTTCCTGCAGTCAATGTCCAGAAGCGCCCTCTGTGACCTCATGGCCCTTTCCTGCAGTCAATGTCCAGAAGTGCCCTCTGTGACATCATGGCCCTTTCCTGCAGTCAATGTCCAGAAGTGCCCTCTGTGACCTCATGGCCCTTTCCTGCAGTCAATGTCCAGAAGTGACCTCATGGCCCTTTCCTGCAGTCAATGTCCAGAAGTGCCCTCTGTGACCTGATGGGTGGAATGTTATTCATGACGAAAATCCAGTGTTTCTATGTCAAACTGTTTTGTTATATTTCAGTCTTCTGTGATGTATATAAAGTGTAATATTGGGATGCAAACTCAAAACTGAATACATTTCAACTCTATACTTGACAAGGTACAGGTCTCTTTTTTTAAGCCCATAACCATGTGTGTGAGGTGTATACTTTGGTTTCAAAGTAGATTTGTTAAAGACTACCAAAAATCACACACTGCAGTAAAAGGTTCCAAGCCATATTATGGACCTCTCAGATAGTTTTTAGACACTAGTCAGTCATAGGCAAACACAGTGCAGTATGTCATCTGGAATCAGCTATATACACAGTACAGTATGTAATGTGGAATCAGCTATAATACACAGTGCAGTATGTCATGTGGAATCAGCTATAATACACAGTACAGTATGTCATGTGGAATCAGCTATAATACACAGTGCAGTATGTCATGTGGAATCAGCTATAATACACAGTGCAGTATGTCATGTGGAATCAGCTATAATACACAGTGCAGTATGTCATGTGGAATCAGCTATAATACACAGTGCAGTATGTCATCTGTAATCAGCTATAATACACAGTGCAGTATGTCATCTGTAATCAGCTATAATACACAGTGCAGTATGTCATGTGGAATCAGCTATAATACACAGTGCAGTATGTCATGTGGAATCAGCTATAATACACAGTGCAGTATGTCATGTGGAATCAGCTATAATACACAGTGCAGTATGTCATCTGTAATCAGCTATAATACACAGTGCAGTATGTCATCTGTAATCAGCTATAATACACAGTGCAGTATGTCATGTGGAATCAGCTATAATACACAGTGCAGTATGTCATGTGGAATCAGCTATAATACACAGTGCAGTATGTCATCTGGAATCAGCTATAATACACAGTGCAGTATGTCATTTGTAATCAGCTATAATACATCACATGATCTAAACATAATTGATCTACGTGCTCTCCATTAGGAAACAGGTCTTCTGATCCCAATGGGACTTCCTGGTTCAATTTAGGTTCAATAAATAAATACAAATTCTAACTTCATGATTCATTCTAACCTCAGGCTCATCAATAACCTTTACTTACAGTAACCAGGTCAGTCGTTAAAAACAAAGTATTATAAGGAAATGCATAGATTATACTACTGCGCTATACATACAGTGCATTCAGAAAGTATTCAGACCTCTTGACTTTTTCTACATTTATTTAGCAATTACAGCCTTATTTTAAAATTGATTAAATTTGTAAAAATCCTCCAAAATCTACACACAATACAACATAATGACATCACAATACCCCATAATGACAAAGCAAAAACAGGTTCTTAAAAATGATTGCAATTTTCAAAAAAACAGAAATACCTTATTTACATAAGTATTCAGACCCTTTGCTATGAAATTTACTCTAAATTGAGCTCAGGTGCATCCTGTTTCCATCGATCATCCTTGAAATGTTTCTACAACTTGGGACATAAGCCTATGAGTAAATGTTATACAGCATCATGTAGTTGACGATGGTGTTGTTATGAAGCTGTAACGGAGGCTTATCTGTTGGCTTATCTTATCTTCATGAGGAAGTGAGGTTGAGTTGTTTAGTATGTGTGTGTGTGTGTTGCGGGGAGCTGCTGCTGCGCAGAAGAAAAATCAGCCCGCGCAGAGTAGCACGAGATTGAACCTCTCGACTTTCTAGTTTCCCCTGTTTGTTAACACTATCAACGTTTCCCTCTACTGTGGGAATTGGGATCTAATCAACGCAATATTAGCTACTTTCAATGCAACATACCGAAACAAAACCATCGATTCATCGGACTTTGTTGTAGACAGAACACGTCAGACTAGGATTCTATTGCATTGACACATACTCTAATCCAGGGGTGTCAAACTCATTTCGCATCGTGGGCCACATACGGCCTAGGGAGATGTCAAGTGGGCCGGACCATTAAAATTATACCATACTCTGCTATAAATAACCAAAATATCATGTCTTTCCTTTGTTTTGGTGTAAAGAAGCACAAGAACATTAGGAAAATATTGAAATTTAATGAACTATCCTTTTACAAAACATTTCATGAAACACCTCATATTTCCTTAGACAAATGTGCAATTTACTTTTATCATTCACAAATATGCATTGCAACTGATCCCACTGATTGTACAAAGGCACAAAACTTTAATTGGTACTGAAAAATATAGTAATGCACTTTAAGATTAAATGAGACTTTTAAAGAAAGGAATTTTTAAACCACTTACACATACGCATATAAAATCTAAATGTAATCCCTGCGTACACCTTACAAACTAAGGAGAGTGATTTTAAATGTGTAATGAAGAAAGTGTTCGCCTGTCCTGTAAATCTGTAAACTTCATACATGAAACATACATACACATACAATACATACTGAAAATTTATGGAGTTGTATGAACAGTAGAATTCCATCACACAACTTTTGTTTTGAAGCTGCTGACTAACATTAAAGTGCACATTTTTTTAAATCACCACAGTAAGGATTCATCTTCACAGAGCTGTATTCTTTCAATGCAAACAGTATCTAAGGCAGCATTTTAAAGGTGTTAGTCTAGTCTGGACTTGTATTTGTTCCTGAAACTTGGCATCTTTTGGCCTGTACAAGTGCATCAACACCAGGTGTCATGTCCTGACTAGCTGTCACTTTCAGAATGTCATTTAAGTGCTTGTTTGTGAGCCTTGAACGCATTTTTGTTTTATTGATATTCATCACTGAGAAAATTTGTTCACAAAGGTAGGTTGTCCCAAACATGCACAAAATTTTAGCAGCCAGGGCTGTTAATTTGGGGTACCCTGGTAGTAGATACTGATAAAATCTGTCCAGACCTACAGAGGCAAATTTGCCCTTCAAATCTGCATCACACTGCAAATCAATTATCTCTAGCTGAATTTCGACCGGCAGACCAGAAGCTTTAACTGTGAAAGGTGAGCGAAAAACTGAAAATTCTGTCTCAAGTTCACCAAATACCTGAAAACGTTTCTCAAACTCCCGCAGTAGTCCTGCAATTTTGTCTTTGTACCGTTTCATGTCCGCATCAGGTCTGGTCACACACACATCTCTCAGACAGGGGAAATGAGCAGGGTTGCCATTTGCCAGTTGCATCTCCCACAAAGTCAGCTTCAACTTAAATGCATGTATGTTGTCAGAAAACTGTGTGACAACTTTTTTGCGGCCTTGCAACATTTTGTTCAGATTGTTCAAGTGTTCAGTAATATCAACCAAGAATGCAAGGTCCCGTAGCCATTCCTGAGATTGTAATTCCAACACCGGTTTTCCTTTTTTCTCCATGAACTGTCCGATTTCCTCTCGTAGATCAAAGAAATGCCTCAGCACAGCGCCTCGGCTTAACCATCTCACTTCAGTGTGGTATGGCAGGCTGTGGGTAATGTTGCTGTCGCTGAGAAGTTTGTCAAACTGACGATGGTTCAGACCTCTGGACCGGATGAAATTTACAGTGCGAACAACCACCTCCATGACGTGGTCCATTTTCAGCGACTTGCAACACAATGCCTCCTGGTGCAAAATACAGTGAAATGTCCAGAAACGATCTCCTCCATTAAGGGCTTGTACTTTGTCTTTGAACTTTGTCGCGACACCTGCTTTCTTTCCGACCATGGATGGCGCGCCGTCTGTAGCCAGGCTGACAGCGCGGGACCAGTCCACTCCAACTCTGTCCAATGCAGCAACGACAGAGCCGAAAATGTCCACGGCTGTTGTGGTGTCCATCATTGGCACCAACTCAAGAAACTCTTCAGTAACAGTCAATGTCTCATCAACTCCTCGAATAAATATGGCCAGTTGGGCCACGTCTGTGATGTCAGTGCTCTCGTCAATTGCCACGGAAAATGCAATAAATGACTTGACTCTCTGTTTCAATTGACTGTCTAAATCTGCCGATAGTTCCGAAATCCTCTCTGCTATAGTATTCCTCGTCAGGCTAATATTGGCAAAAGCTTGTCGCTTCTCGGCACATACAAGTTCAGCCGCCTTCATCATGCATCGTTTAACAAAGTCACCGTCGGAATACGGCTTCGATGCTAATGCTATTTCGCTAGCAATTAGGTAGCTGGCTTTTACCGCTGCTTCACTGACTTCTCGGCTCTGGATGAAAGTTGACTGCTGTTTCCTCAGACCCGCCAGCAATTCGTTAATCTTATCTCTTCTCAGTTGTCCTTGCAAGCCGTCATATTTTTCGCTGTGATGAGTCTCGTAGTGGCGTCGAATATTATATTCCTTCAATACCGAAACTTGTTGCAAACACACCAAGCACGAAGGTTTTCCGTGCATCTCTGTAAATAAATAGGACGTGGTCCATTTTTCTTTGAAAATTCTACACTCCTTATCTACTTTTCTCCGTTTGGATAACGACATTTTGGCTAATGAGGGTGTAGCGGAGAGGTAGAGACCAAGGTATTAACAACGTCGTAACAAGCAGCAGATGGCGCATTGATACCGTCTGCTGTTTTCAGTCTGTCTCAGTGATGCAGCTTGTCTTCTACTCTGATGGAAAGAGTGCGCCCCTTAGCGGATAATCCATGAATTGCAGCGAATTAAAAATATTAATTCCATGTCTTTTATGCATTTTTTCCACTTTCAAATTATCCTGCGGGCCTGATCGAACCTCCTTGGGGGCCGGTTCCGGCCCGCGGGCCGTATGTTTGACACCCCTGCTCTAATCTAAACAGACCGGTGCGCCATAACCAATCAGAGCTGCAGTAGGCCTATATGCAAATAAACCACTGCCATATATGTGCCATTCACGTTGAACGTGACTGTCTTTACAGAATCTGCGGTCGTGAGTAGATGAGCTGTTTTGAGATCATATCCTCTGCTAGTTAGTGAGTTATTAGCCCAGTTATAGATACGTTTGAGTCAGCAATGGGGGAGTGGTTGCTTCCTACAAGACACAACACGTGTGCATTTCTAGACATCTTTGAAAAGGGAGTCAGTTAAAGAGCGTTTTTGTGTTAAAGGGGCAGTGTTGTATTTTGTTGTATTTGTCTGATTCTCTGTAATAATGGTATGGGAATAAAATGGTTTCTTGCATCAAACGACTCAACAACATTTTCAGTCACCTCCTTGTCTGAAGGACAAGTGGATAAACAGGTTCATGTTAAGCCCTGAATGTTTTTTTCAAAAATCTCATAGAATGTAGGTTTACATTGAACACCACACATTGGCTGCTACTGTTGGCTGAATGATAGAACAGCTATTTCCATGTTAAAATGTTATGGGATGCATTTTCTCCATTGTTTTTGATGGTAGACCCCTCTGGTAGGTCTACATTATGATCAAATAGTAGTCTACTTGATCACTGTTAAAACCAGGGGCGCAACTTTGGTTTTAGAAGTGGGGGGACATAGTTGTATTATTTTTATCCACTCGGATAAACACTCCAAACAACCTACCTGACCGCTCGGAGGCGTCCGCATGGTCCTAAAGCACACCGCAGTACACTACCCTATGGGCCCTGGTCAACAGTAGTATCCCACCCTATGGGCCTTGGTCAACAGTAGTACACTACCTGTTACGAATCTCTTTGGCCCGACAGTCTAGGGGGGGATGGTAACGAGACCCGTAACATAACTCATGCAAAGTGTAACAGTGACAAAGTAACGGTGAGAACGAAATAACACAGACAACTTAATTACCGTCAAACACTCAGGGTTTATTTCTAAACACACGGTAAAGGGGGGCAGGAAAAGGGGCTGAGCTGGACCCAAGGAAAGAAAGAATAATAATCCAAAAACACCCCTAAACTAGACTAGCCTATTTCAACAACAACTAACTAACTAACCAAAAATACATGGAGTGGTCCGCCCAGTTCTAACTAGTGTATTTAACAGTTTACCTACGGGTAGTGTATGCCCATGGGCGACCTGTCTGGTTACCCCCTTTCCCACCATCAAACAAACACTCAAACACCATAACCAAAAACAATACTCACAGGTGGGGACAAAGTGACATGTATCCTAAACCACACAAGATTTCTACAAACATATGGCATTTACAGAGAGATTGAGCGGTTGTGATTGGGTAAGGGAAAAGGAGCAGGTGTCTTCCGATTAGCGACTGATTGATGACTGATTGGGGAATGATGATTGTCACCTGTGAGTAGGGGAGAAGGAGAGAAAAGAAATACACACAGGATACACACAGAATACTTGTATCTGTAACACTACCCTATGGGCCCTGGTCAACAGTAGTACTCTACCCTATGGGCCCTGGTCAACAGTAGTACTCTACCCTATGAGCCCTGGTCAACAGTAGTGTTCTACCCTATGGGCCATGGTCAACAGTAGTACTCTACCCTATGGGCCCTGGTCAACAGTAGTACTCTACCCTATGGGCCCTGGTCAACAGTAGTACACTACCCTATGAGCCCTGGTCAACAGTAGTGTTCTACCCTATGGGCCATGGTCAACAGTAGTACTCTACCCTATGGGCCCTGGTCAACAGTAGTACTCTACCCTATGGGCCCTGGTCAACAGTAGTACACTACCCTATGGGTCCTGGTCAACAGTAGTACACTACCCTATGGGTCCTGGTCAACAGTAGTACTCTACCCTATGGGCCCTGGTCAACAGTAGTATCCCACCCTATGGGCCCTGGTCAACAGTAGTACACTACCCTATGAGCCCTGGTCAACAGTAGTGTTCTACCCTATGGGCCATGGTCAACAGTAGTACTCTACCCTATGGGCCCTGGTCAACAGTAGTACTCTACCCTATGGGCCCTGGTCAACAGTAGTACACTACCCTATGGGTCCTGGTCAACAGTAGTACTCTACCCTATGGGCCCTGGTCAACAGTAGTGCACTACCCTATGGGCCCTGGTCAACAGTAGTACACTACCCTATGGGCCCTGGTCAACAGTAGTACTCTACCCTATGGGCCCTGGTCAACAGTAGTCCTCTACCCTATGGGTCCTGGTCAACAGTAGTGCACTACCTTATGGGCCCTGGTCAACAGTAGTACTCTACCCTATGGGCCCTGGTCAACAGTAGTACTCTACCCTATGGGTCCTGGTCAACAGTAGTACTCCACCCTATGGGTCCTGGTCAACAGTAGTACTCTACCCTATGGGTCCTGGTCAACAGTAGTCCTCTACCCTATGGGTCCTGGTCAACAGTAGTCCTCTACCCTATGGGTCCTGGTCAACAGTAGTCCTCTACCCTATGGGCCCTGGTCAACAGTAGTCCTCTACAAAAGGTAACATGGGGCCATTAGGGATGCCAAACAGAACAACAATCAGCTGCCAAGCACACTACACAATGGAGCCTGATACAGACTGCCCGCTCGCTGTATGGTGTGTGTGAGAGAGAGTAAAGAGAGAGAGAGAGACTGATCAAGACAGTTAAAGTTGGGTGGGCCATCAAGGGAAGTTAAAATTCTTAGATGAGGTGTTTCTTGCTAATGTGATTGACAAGATAATATTATTCAAATAAGTGTGAGTTGGGGGGTTGTACTGTGAAGTTGGGAAAGTTCATTATGGAAATCAAATCAAATTGTATTTGTCACATGCTTCATAAAGAACAGTGAAATGCTCACTTATAGGCCCTTTCCAACAATGCAGAGAATTATGCAATTGGACCTACTGTTGCCACACACGCCAATTCACCATATCTACTAAACACATAACACACACACCAGTTCACCATCACTTCTAGCCATTTCCCAGAGGATATTATAATCTGGTTGTCAATATTTACCAGGGTTAATTAGAATTAAAGACACACAATTCAGGAAGTGATTTTATTTTTAAATGTAAAACATTTAACATCTTTTAAAATAAATGGCTTCTCTTCCATTTATTGAGAAGTCATTGAATATTCATTCACCTCTCGTCCAAGGTGGCTTAGCAGTTCAGACGTCTTTTTCTGTTCCGTATTGTTCGTGTCCTGTATATATATATATTTACACCTTTCTTCGCATATCTTTTATCTATTTTATTATCCAAGAACTCAACTACAAAAGCTTTCCTGCAAAAGCTTTCCTGCAACCCGCTTCACCAATTACAAAAAGTATTATTTACCTCAATCTGAAAATCCATCGTGGAAGCTAGCCAGGGGCTAATTCAGAAGCTAGCCTGAAAGCTAACCAGAAGCTACTCCGATAGCTAGCCAGAAGCTAATCTGTAGCTGCCCCGAAATTAGCCGGTTTGCTGGCTAGCGTTGGTGTTTCAGCTGCCCACGTTTAGTGGTCATCAGCTATTCCTTTAGCTCGATAATCTACCGGCACTTTTGTGCAACGCGACTCGGACCGGAGCATTCCGGGACTCTTTTTCTCTCAGTTTCCCCGGATTCCAGCCGCAGGCTCTGGACACTTGTACCTTGATTTCGCAGCTAGCTAGCTGCAAACCGTGTGACTATTGGCTTACGTCGACCCCGGAGCAAACTCTAATCATTCTGGAGCTAGCCAGCTGAGGAGTTCCATCACCATCCGGACCCGTTTCTTTTGTTGCTGCTGCAGATACGGAACCCCACCGGGCCTTCACGACTGACTGCCGCGACTGACTGCCGACGTTATCTGCCCGAGGGATTTATCCAACTGGCACCTCCGTCCCGACGTTACCTGAACGCTCATCTGAGGCCCGCTAATCGTTAGCTGTCTTATCGGCTGCTATTTGAACAAGTATATTGGACAACTATTATTATTATTATTATTTATTTATTTTATTTTTTCCTTGGGTCACTATATCTATTTTGCCAATTTGGATTGATCCCCTCTACCACACGGAACCCCACTACACGGAACCCCACTAACCTACCGACGGAAACGCACGAGGTATCTACAAACAGACCTCCATCCTATGCTGCTACCGATAGCCATATACCCGGCCAGCTGTCTGGATCGCCACGACCCCAACCAACCTCTACTCACTGGACCCTTATTGATCACTCGATTAGCATGCCTCTCCTTAATGTAAATATGCCTTGTCCATTGCTGTTCTGGTTAGTGTTTATTGGCTTATTTCACTGTAGAGATTCTAGCCCTGCTCTCTATACCATATCCAACCTCTCAGTTCCACCACCCACATATGCGATGACATCACCTGGTTTCAATGATGTTTCTAGAGACAATATCTCTCTCATCATCACTCAATACCTAGGTTTACCTCCACTGTATTCACATCCTACCATACCTTTGTCTGTACATTATTCCTTTAAACTATTTTATCGCCCCCAGAAACCTCCTTTTACTCTCTGCTCTAGTAGCTCTAGGCGACCAATTCTCATAGCTTTTAGCCGTACCCTTATCCTACTCCTCCTCTGTTCCTCTGGTGATGTAGAGGTGAATCCAGGCCCTGCAGTACCTGGCTCCACTCCTATTCCCCAGGCGCTCTCTTTTGATGACTTCTGTAACCGTAATAGCCTTGGCTTCATGCATGTTAACATTAGAAGCCTCCTCCCTAAGTTTGTTTTGTTCACTGCTTTAGCACACTCTGCCAACCCGGATGTTTTAGCCGTGTCTGAATCCTGGCTTAGAAAGACCACCAAAAATTCAGACATTTCATCCCCAATTACAAGATTTTCAGACAAGATAGAACGGCCAAAGGGGGCGGTGTTGCAATCTACTGCAAAGACTGCCTGCAGAGTTCTGTTATACTATCCAGGTCTGTTCCCAAACAATTTGAACTTCTACTTTTAAAAATCCACCTCTCTAAAAACAAGTCTCTCACCGTTGCCGCCTGCTATAGACCACCCTCTGCCCCCAGCTGTGCTCTGGACACTATATGTGAACTGATTGCCCCCCATCTATCTTCAGAGCTCGTGCTGCTAGGCGACCTAAATTTGAACATGCTCAACACCCCAGCCACCCTACAATCTAAGCTTGATGCCCTCAATCTCACACAAATTATAAATGAACCTACCAGGTACCACCCCAATTCCGTAAACACGGGTACCCTCATAGATATCATCCTAACAAACTTGCCCTCCAAATACACCTCTGCTGTTTTCAACCAAGATCTCAGCGATCACTGCCTCATTGCCTGCATCCGTAATGGGTCAGCGGTCAAACGACCTCCACTCATCACTGTCAAACGCTCCCTGAAACACTTCAGCGAGCAGGCCTTTCTAATCGACCTGGCCGGGGTATCCTGGAAGGATATTGATCTCATCCCGTCAGTAGAGGATGCCTGGTCATTTTTTAAAAATGCCTTCCTCACCATCTTGAATAAGCATGCCCCATTCAAGAAATTTAGAACCAGGAACAGATATAGCCCTTGGTTCTCTCCTGACCTGACTGCCCTTAACCAACAGAAAAACATCCTATGGCGTTCTGCATTAGCATCGAACAGCCCCCGTGATATGCAACTTTTCAGGGAAGCCAGAAACCAATATACACAGGCAGTTAGAACAGCCAAGGCTAGCTTTTTCAAGCAGAAATTTGCTTCCTGCAACACAAATTCAAAAAAGTTCTGGGACACCGTAAAGTCCATGGAGAATAAGAACACCTCCTCCCAGCTTCCAACCGCTCTGAAGATAGGAAACACTGTCACCACCGACAAATCCACTATAATTGAGAATTTCAATAAGCATTTTTCTACGGCTGGCCATGCTTTCCACCTGGCTACCCCTACCCCGGACAACAGCACTGCCCTCCCCTCTGCTACTCGCCCAAGCCTTCCCCATTTCTCTTTCTCCCAAATACAGTCAGCTGATGTTCTAAATGAGCTGCAAAATCTGGACCCTTACAAATCAGCCGGGCTAGATAATCTGGACCCTTTCTTTCTAAAACTATCTGCTGAAATTGTTGCCACCCCTATTACTAGCCTCTTCAACCTCTCTTTCGTGTCGTCTGAGATCCCCAAAGATTGGAAAGCAGCTGCGGTTATCCCCCTCTTCAAAGGGGGGGACACCCTTGACCCTAACTGCTACAGACCTATATCTATCCTACCCTGCCTTTCTAAGGTCTTCGAAAGCCAAGTCAACAAACAGATTACCGACCATTTCGAATCCCACCACACCTTCTCCGCAATGCAATCTGGTTTCAGAGCTGGTCATGGGTGCACCTCAGCCACGCTCAAGGTCATAAACGATATCGTAACCGCCATCGATAGGAAACAATACTGTGCAGCCGTATTCATTGACCTGGCCAAGGCCTTTGACTCTGTCAATCACCACATCCTCATTGGCAGACTCGACAGCCTTGGTTTCTCTAATGATTGCCTCGCCTGGTTCACCAACTACTTCTCTGATCGAGTTCAGTGTGTCAAATCGGAGGGTCTGTTGTCCGGGCCTCTGGCAGTCTCTATGGGGGTGCCACAGGGTTCAATTCTTGGACCGACTCTCTTCTCTGTTTACATCAATGATGTCGCTCTTGCTGCTGGTGATTCTCTGATCCACCTCTACGCAGACGACACTATTCTGTATACTTCTGGCCCTTCTTTTGACACTGTGTTAACAACCCTCCAGGCGAGCTTCAATGCCATACAACTCTCCTTCCGTGGCCTCCAACTGCTCTTAAATACAAGTAAAACCAAATGCATGCTCTTCAACCGATCACTGCCTGCTCCTGCCCGCCTGTCCAACATCACTACTTTGGACGGCTCTGACTTAGAATATGTGAACACCTACAAATACCTAGGTGTCTGGTTAGACTGTAAACTCTCCTTCCAGACTCACATCAAACATCTCCAATCCAAAGTCAAATCTAGAATTGGCTTCCTATTCCGCAACAAAGCATCCTTTACTCATGCTGCCAAACATACCCTTGTAAAACTGACCATCCTACCAATCCTCGACTTCGGTGATGTCATTTACAAAATAGCCTCCAAAACCCTACTCAATAAATTGGATGCAGTCTATCACAGTGCCATCCGTTTTGTCACCAAAGCCCCATATACTACCCACCACTGCGACCTGTACACTCTCGTTGGCTGGCCCTCGCTTCATACTCGTCGCCAAACCCACTGGTTCCAGGTCATCTACAAGACCCTGCTAGGTAAAGTCCCCCCTTATCTCAGCTCGCTGGTCACCATAGCAGCACCTACCTGTAGCACGCGCTCCAGCAGGTATATCTCTCTAGTCACCCCCAAAACCAATTCTTCCTTTGGACGCCTCTCCTTCCAGTTCTCTGCTGCCAATGACTGGAACGAACTACAAAAATCTCTGAAACTGGAAACACCTATCTCCCTCACTAGCTTTAAGCACCAGCTGTCAGAGCAGCTCATAGATTACTGCACCTGTACATAACCCATCTACAATTTAGCCCAAACAACTACCTCTTTACCTACTGTATTTATTTATTAATTTATTTTGCTCCTTTGCACCCCATTATTTCTGTCTCTACTTTGCACTTTCTTCCACTGCAAACCAACCATTCCATTGTTTTTTTTTTTAGTTTTTATTTTACTTGCTGTGTTGTACTCACTTCGCCTCCATGGCCTTTTATATTTTTATTTATTTATACATATATTTGTTTGCCTTCACCTCCCTTATCTCACCTCACTTGCTCACATTGTATATAGACTTATTATTATTTATTTTTTTTCACTGTATTATTGACTATATGTTTGTTTTACTCCATGTGTAACTATGTGTTGTTGTATGTGTCGAACTGCTTTGCTTTATCTTGGCCAGGTCGCAATTGTAAATGAGAACGTGTTCTCAATTTGCCTACCTGGTTAAATAAAGGTTAAATAAAATAAATAAATAAAAATAAAAATATAGATTTCCTTTTTCCAATTTTTTCAGATTACTTCCTGAACTAACTGACTTCAATTCGAATTGACCTCAACCTTGACCTTTACTATACCCATTTACCACGGGCAGAAACCCAAACTCACACATCCTAGTCAGTTAATCATTTACGCAAGGCTTTATTTTCATTTCCTTAATCCAACATCTCACAAAACAGCTGGACATTTCCCCATAAATGATATCATGGTTTGGTTAGCTATCAAATTCACTGATGTGTGAAGTACAGTTTGCCTCTGTCTGTGTGTACACATCTAGCAGAGCTGTCTGTGTGTACACATCTAACAGCGCTGTCTGTGTGTACACATCTAACAGCGCTGTCTGTGTGTACACATCTAACAGCGCTGTCTGTGTGTACACATCTAACAGCGCTGTCTGTGTGTACACATCTAACAGCTCTGTCTGTGTGTACACATCTAACAGCGCTGTCTGTGTGTACACATCTAACAGCGCTGTCTGTGTGTACACATCTAACAGTGTTGTCTGTGTGTACACATCTAACAGCTCTGTCTGTGTGTACACATCTAACAGCGCTGTCTGTGTGTACACATCTAACAGCGCTGTCTGTGTGTACACATCTAACAGCTCTGTCTGTGTGTACACATCTAACAGCGCTGTCTGTGTGTACACATCTAACAGCGCTGTCTGTGTGTACACATCTAACAGTGTTGTCTGTGTGTACACATCTAACAGCTCTGTCTGTGTGTACACATCTAACAGCGTTGTCTGTGTGTACACATCTAACAGCGCTGTCTGTGTGTACACATCTAACAGCTCTGTCTGTGTGTACACATCTAACAGCGCTGTCTGTGTGTACATATCTAACAGCTCTGTCTGTGTGTACACATCTAACAGCTCTGTCTGTGTGTACACATCTAACAGCGCTATCTGTGTGTACACATCTAACAGTGCTGTCTGTGTGTACACATCTAACAGCTCTGTCTGTGTGTACACATCTAACAGCTCTGTCTGTGTGTACACATCTAACAGCTCTGTCTGTGTGTACACATCTAACAGCGTTGTCTGTGTGTACACATCTAACAGCGCTGTCTGTGTGTACATATCTAAAAGCTCTGTCTGTGTGTACACATCTAACAGCGCTGTCTGTGTGTACACATCTAACAGCTCTGTCTGTGTGTACACATCTAACAGCGCTGTCTGTGTGTACATATCTAACAGCTCTGTCTGTGTGTACACATCTAACAGCTCTGTCTGTGTGTACACATCTAACAGCGCTATCTGTGTGTACACATCTAACAGTGCTGTCTGTGTGTACACATCTAACAGCTCTGTCTGTGTGTACACATCTAACAGCACTGTCTGTGTGTACACATCTAACAGCTCTGTCTGTGTGTACACATCTAACAGCTCTGTCTGTGTGTACACATCTAACAGCGTTGTCTGTGTGTACACATCTAACAGCGCTGTCTGTGTGTACATATCTAACAGCTCTGTCTGTGTGTACACATCTAACAGCGCTGTCTGTGTGTACACATCTAACAGCTCTGTTTGTGTGTACACATCTAACAGCGCTGTCTGTGTGTACATATCTAACAGCTCTGTCTGTGTGTACACATCTAACAGCTCTGTCTGTGTGTACACATCTAACAGCGCTATCTGTGTGTACACATCTAACAGTGCTGTCTGTGTGTACACATCTAACAGCTCTGTCTGTGTGTACACATCTAACAGCGCTGTCTGTGTGTACACAGCTAACAGAGCTGTCTGTGTGTACACATCTATCATTATGCACCAAGACAGAGTTAGAAGAAGGTTGGGTGACTGGTGCTGTTCTCTCTAAACCAATTTTAAAAACACCCCTCTTCTAAGTCTTTTCCTTCTCACGTAGCAACACACACAAAACAAACACAGATATTCCTAGTCCTACACACAACTCTTTCATATTTTATTATATTCTGCAAAGAACCACTCTGAAAACCCCAACACTGCCCCTTACCTTTTTGGAGTCCTGGAGGAGACGAGGTACTGTGGACTGGAGCCCTGGAGGAGACGAGGTACTGTGGACTGGAGTCCTGGAGGAGACGAGGTACTGTGGACTGTGTGGAGCTAAAGATCAGAGCTGCTACTCCCTCGAGAGACCGTGAGAAAGTGAACCAGGTAGGAAAGAGAGCGAGAACGAGAGCACACACAGAGGGGAGGAGTGAGGAAGGTGTGAGGCAGATGAGGTAACAACGTTATCTTAAGTGGCTGAATAGTGAACACAAGCCTGATGGAAAATAACTAGTTCCAGTGTAATTGCATCATCACTGTGTGACGACGAATCCCAGTAGAACAGGAAACAGTCAATTCCACTCACACCAGGGGTGTTTCCCAAATGACAATGAGCCCTGGTCAAATGAAGTGCACTCCTGTACCTAGGGAACAGGGTGTCATTTGGGACGCAACCCGGAAGACACTGATTCATATCAATAGACCAGAGACCTCTGACTTACTAAATGGTTTTAAAGTGAAGAGGTGGAGGGGTGGGAATATGCTGTGTTTGTGTGTGTGTGTGTGTGTGTGTGTGTGTGTGTGTGTGTGTGTGTGTGTGTGTGTGTGTGTGTGTGTGTGTGTGTGTGTGTGTGTGTGTGTGTGTGTGTGTGTGTGTGTGTGTGTGTGTGTGTGTGTGTGTGTGTGTGTGTGTGTTTTGAGGGGAAATTGTGGCTGTGGTGAATGAATGTGTTTATAGTTCTCGATAAACAACATTGTGGAAAATACGTTTGTTAGTGAGAAGACAGAAAACCTAGTAGCCAGCAGAGAGCATTAACCATGCATGAGCAGCCTATGATCACCATGACTCATCTTCAGTTAGACTATTAGAACATAATGCAGACCAGACAGTCATTACTTAACTAACATTGGTCCATTGGTGTTTGGAAGAAAGGTCATTAGAACACCTAACACAGGCCTATTTTCAGGTGAATACATTTTAGAAAAGTGTGTGTGTTCATCCATCCACCATTTGTTGTTACCTGAGAATGTATACTGAACAAAAATATAAACGTAACATGCAACAATTTCAACAGTTTTACTGAGTTACAGTAAATCAGTCAATTGAAATAAATGTATTAGGCTCTAATCTATGGATTTCATATGACTGGCCAGGGGCGCAGCCATAGATGGGCATGGAAGAGCATAGGCCCACCCACTTGGGAGCCAGGCCCAGCCAATCAGAATGATTTGTTTCCCCACAAAAGGGCTTTATTACAGACAGAAATAGTCCTCAGTTTCATCAGCTGTCTGGGTGGCTGGTCTCAGACGATCCCGCAGGTGAAGAACCCGGATGTGGAGGTCCTGGGCTGGCGTGGTTATTCAACATTCTGCCATATTCTCTAAAACAACGTTGGAGGTGGCTTATGGTAGAGAAATTAACATTAAATTCTCTGGCAACAGCTCTGGTGAACATTCCTGCAGTCAGCGTGCCAATTACATGCTCCTTCAAAACTTGAGACATCTGTGGCATTGCACACTTTTAGAGTGGCCTCCCGCCCACATACACTTGTATCCCTCCTCCGGCTTGGCTACCGCGGGGTACCGTTCAGAGGAATGGCACTTCAAGGATTTCTCTACCCTTCACCAGGTGGTTACAGACTGAAACAACACAGAGAGGATTCGCCATGAGTCCAAAACATTGTATAAGGAGACCGAGGACGGGACTCTGCACACCTAAGCTGAGGGGACGCGGCACCTGGGCGAGAGACTGCAGAATATCCACTTCTGGAAGTCTGAGCTGCAGCGGCACATCGAACAGCTGGTGGCCGAGACAGACCTCCTCCTGGGGCAGAAGAGGAGGCTGCTGAAGGCGCTGGACACCACCGAGACCCCGTTCGCCATCTCCACGGATAACCTAACCTGTCGGTCGGTAACAGCGACCACATAGAAGAGGAGCTGCTGACGATACAAAAAAAATATTGATTTGTCTTTGCTCTAGTTCACCTAAATACTTGTATCATTACTAAATGTTGCCTAGACGTTATTTCACTAGAAACCAATCTGAAAATAACGTGATGGTTGTGTTTGTGGGCCACAGGAAGTTGAGCTGATCAGGAGCATCCAGGCTCTGTTGAAGAGAATGCTGAGTCAGGCTGTCAATCAAATCAAGTGAGCGTCACAATTAAACAATAAGGGTTTTTATTTATCAAAACTTGGATGATACAAATTATGACAAGGAAATAAACCAAAGTGCTTTAAAATATACCAAGGGCTAAATTACTTGAAAAACGGACTGTTCTATAAAGTATTAACTAAAAAATAACTAAGCTATAACGTGCAGGAACAGAATGTACATAAACCAAAAATCAACTCATTGATGGGACGTTCCACGGAGACTATAAGGGGAGTGGCCAGCTCCAAGGCAAGTCTGCAAACCATCAAGTTTTACATTTCTACAATAATGATAACGTTAAATACAAGCATTATTTTAACAATAACAGTACACAATATCAATGTATAACTGTACTTCGCTATTTTAAACTCGTCAAAGGGAAAAAGAGTTCCACTGGGGTGAACAGAGGGTGGGCATTTCCCAACGCCCTTCCGGAACCGTATTTTAACCCTGGGATTCAGGTCGGACCTCCTTTATCAGAACACCGCGGCATCCATCACTGCTGAGGAATAGACGTAAACAAGACATTACTTTGAACCGTGACTATTTACTTGAGAATGATAATGGTTAAATTATACCAATGACTGTTACCACGTAAACTATGAAGCGTGCACTCAACATAGAAAACAATGATAGCAAATGTCAAACTGTATTTCTGCAATACAGTTACGTATGGTGTTATGTTCTGTTAATTACTGATGTCCCCTTTAAGAATGGAGCACCCTTGGTCATGCGCAGTGTTGTTCTATGTTATTCTGGTACTAACTCGTTTCAGTAAATGTGAAGCTCCAGTTCAATTTCTTGTATTCAGAGTCTTTTTTATTATATAAATAAGTAATAAGAGCTAAGACACTACAATGGCGACGAGGAGGATTACCTGCAGTGTGCATCACGAATGCAGATGGATCTCGTAGGAAGAGAGGAAGATGTTGACCCTGGAAGAGAGGAAGATTATGATCCTGTAAGAGAGGAAAATGTTGACCCTGTAGCACAACAGCTAGCAAGCAGTGACGACGAGGGGAGAGCGAGAACGAGGCGGCAGATCAAAGACCCGTGGAGCCGGAGGTAAAGAGAATGGCTAGCATCGGGAAAATAGATGTTTGATGACACGCAAGAAAACTGGGCAACTTACATTGAAAGACTGGAACAGTACTTCATTGCAAATGACATTGCTGTTAACAAGAGAGAACCAGCGTTGTTGAGTTTAATTGGCCCAAAAACGTACAGTTTGCTAAGAGATCTTATTGCCCCTCTGAAGCCCTCAAATAAAACATTCACAGAGATTGTGGAGATATTGCAAAATCACCTAAACCACTCCTCATCGCGGAACGTTTCCGTTTCCACAAGAGGGATCAGAATGAGGGGAGGGTGTTAGTACATTTGTAGCAGAGTTGAAGAAACTGTCTGAACATTGACAGTTTGGAGAGAACCTAAATGACACATTAAGGGATAGATTTGTTTGTGGACTGAAACATGAACACATTCAAACACGTGTAAAAACGTTTGCTCACAGAATCAGATATCACGTTTGCAAAGGCTGTTGTTGATAAATCGTTACTGGAGACAGGAGACTAAGTTGAGACATAGGACGAGGTGGATATGGTATAATAAAGGCAGTTTATTCAAAGGTAAAGATATCTGGCAAATCGTGTAGCACGGCCCCTTTTGTCTGGCTCTTATGGAACCGTCGGAAGAGTGCCCTAAACATGAAGTGCATTCACATTTTATACAATAAATGACGTAGGTTGAGTCTGGTAGTTCTGGCCTTCTGATTGGCCTCTGTGAGTTGGGTGCGGTCCCCTTCAGGCTGGTGTCACTGTTCCATTGGTTCTTGGCAGTGTTCTTTGTCTTGAGTCTCAACCTAGAAAGGAATGTGGGTGCGTGTTTTTGCAGGGGCCTGATCTATATGTGGGGGTGTGTGTGTGTCTGTGGTTGGTATCTAATGAAAGCAGAATGTTCTAAGAGGGAAGAGGGGGTGGGTGTATGTAGTACAAAAGATAGCTTATGTTGAAAAGTTGTTATAACAAGTTTCCAGTATCTATCACAATTTCTTACACTGTTGAAATTGCTGTGACTATGGAAATCGCGACTAAAGATGCATTTGAGTTGCAAAGTAAAATAAATACTGACCTATTACAAACTAACCTGCACAAGTTTTCACGCAGCCGACAGCGCCCACGTGTGGCCGAAAAATGCAACAGGTGTGACGGAGATGGTCACAGAGCAGAGGACTGCCGTTTCAAAGACGAAATTTGTCACAAATGCAGTAGAAGGGGACACATTCAAAGAGCACGCAGAGCAAAATTCCGTCACAACAGGAAAACTGAGAAAATGAAAGGGTCTGTGAATGCACTAGCAGAGAACAGTGGCAGTGATTCAGATGAACGATGAATTGGTACAATGGACTTAAACACAGTGACTTCTCCCAGCAGTAGCATAATATGGGTGACACCAGATATCGAAGGCAAACCCCTCAAAATGGAGCTGGACACAGGATCTGCAGTGTCTATAATTTCCACTACTGTCTACAATGAGCACTTCAAGGCTATCAAGCTGAAGAACACAAATGTGTTGCTGAAGACCTACTCAGGAGAGCGATTGAGCCCAATGGGGGCGTTGCAGGTCAGAGTGCGGTATGGGGGGCAAACACAGCCGTTACAGCTGTATGTGGTGCCTGGAACTGGCCCACCATTATTTGGCAGGGAATGGCTTTCAAAAATGAAGCTGAACTGGTGTGACTTGAAAATGCTCCACACGTTCCAGTCCAAAGAGAAAGGCACCGACCAAACACTGGAACACTTGCGGAAGAAATACAACACAGTGTTCAGTGATCAGATGGGAACAGTAAAAGGCTTCACAGCCAAACTTGTACTGAGAGATGACGCAACCCCAAAATTCTGCAAAGCCAGATCGGTTCCATACTCCCTGAGACCAAAGGTGGAAGCGGAAATCGATTGCTTGCAGGATACAGGGATCCTGACGAAAGTGGACAGAAGCAAATGGGCCACACCCATAGATCCTATTGTGAAGAAAGACGGGTCTGTTAGAATGTGTGGGGACTTCAACGTAACTGTGAATTCAATGTTGCATGTGGACCAATACCCCCTGCCACGTCTGGAGGACATCTTTGCTGCACTAGCTGGTGGGAAACACTTCAGTAAAATCAATCTGAAACAGACTTACCTGCAGCTACCGGTTGAAGAGAGCTCCAAACAGTACGTGACAATAAACACACACAAAGGTCTATACAGGTATAACCGCCTGGTTTTTGGCATCGCATCGGCCCCAGCCATTTGGCAACGAACTATTGACCAGATTTTGCAAGGAATCCCAGGAACCCAGTGTATCCTGGATGACCTGATCATAACAGGACGCACCGACAAAGAGCACCTGGCTAACCTGGAAGAGGTCCTGAAAAGACTGAAAGAGTATGGTGTCTACAGGCAAACTTACAGAAGTGTGAGTTCTTCAAAGACAAGATTGTCTTCTGTGGACATGAAATCGACCTCAATGGATTGCACAAAACACAGGACAAAATCGAGGCAGTGGTACAGGCACCACGACCACAGAATATCACAGAAGTGAGATCTTTTGCGGGACTGATCAATTACTACAGAAGATTCCTCCCAAACCTTTCAGCAGTACTCCAGCCTCTAAATCAGCTCCTGGAAAAGAATAGGACATGGCGGTGGACAGAACAGTGTGAAACTGCATTTCTTGAAGCAAAACGTCTCATCACATCTGAACAGGTCCTGATGCATTACGACCCTGAACTGCCAGTGAAGTTGGCTTGTGATGCGTCCCCTTATGGCTGCGGGGCCGTCCTTTCACACACACTGAAAGATGGGTCAGAGAGGCCAGTTGCATGTCACAAACGTTGATGATGCAGAGAAAAACTACTCACAAATCGACAAAGAAGCACTGGCGCTAGTGTGGGGCGTCAAGACACTCCACGCATACCTATATGGCAAGCGTTTCTCTGGTTACGGATCACCAGCCGTTGCTTTCCATGTTCAGTCCAAAGAAAGGCATTCCGGGAATGCCAGCAGCCAGGTTACAGCGATATGCCTTGTTCCTCCCAGTCATATGAATGACATTGAGTTTAAGCCGTCGTCCCTCCACACAAATGCAGATGGATTATCCAGACTGCCGTGTACAAGAGAAAGACAAAGGAGTGTGGATGCAGTGGACATTTTCCATACCGCTCAGCTCGAGGCACTACCAGTCACAAGCTCAGCTCGAGGCACTACCGGTCACAAGCTCAGCTCGAGGCACTACCAGTCACAAGCTCAGCTCGAGGCACTACCGGTCACAAGCTCAGCTCGAGGCACTACCGGTCACAAGCACAGTTATCAAACAGGAGACAAGGAAAGATGTGACCTTGTCAAAAGTGTTCACCTACACCATGTCAGGATGGCCAGCTACAGGCAGAGAGGAGCTGACTCCGTATTTCCAGCGGAGAAACGAAATTACAACGTACCAAGGATGTTTGATGTGGGGAATGAGAGTCATGATACCCCAGAAATGCCAACATCAGGTTTTGCAGCAACTACAAGAAGGTCATGTTGGAATTTGAAATGGTCCATTTCTTGTATTCAGAGTCTTTCTTCTTATATAAGTAATAAGAGCTAAGACACTACATATGGGATATAAGAAACAAAAGCTGTGTGTCGCGTCATCATTTATATTATGTGTATCGTTATGTGTACAGTGCAAAGTGAGTGATAACGTGCATAAAATGAAAAGGATATTTGTTATGGCCTGTACACTACGGCGTGGCTCGCTTGTGGGCATGCTGGCAGCAGCAGTTCGGTTGTGCAACA
This sequence comes from Salvelinus alpinus, assembly GCF_045679555.1. Lineage (NCBI taxonomy): Eukaryota > Metazoa > Chordata > Actinopteri > Salmoniformes > Salmonidae > Salvelinus > Salvelinus alpinus. The sequence continues at coordinate 130,747,744 of NC_092087.1, forward strand.
ATAATTCAACATAGTAAGTTTGTATGACGATCTGGTTATTAAATGGGTAAATAGTTTAAAGACAGTTAAATAGTAGTGTGCTTTAAACCGCTCTGGTGACGAACGTTGCTGCCCTGTTTCCAATCGTCCACATTGCTGCTGTATGAACCTATTCAAGTAAGTAAATACACTTTGGGAAAAAGACTATACCCGTGTTCGAAAACCCATAACACACTGTATACTACATACTTAATGAGTGTATATACTAATAGTTAATTTTAGGAAACTGTAAACTAACGGTATCCTTCCAATTCGGAAGTTGATGCTGTTACTATGCAACTTCTTGCTAGCTTGTTAGTAAAAACAAATAAGACCTCTTACAAGTTCATGAACAATGTCCATTAAGAACGCTCAACGACTAACTGAATGAAATATCACCAGTTACCTAACTTCATAATGGCTATCTGGATGTAATTGTAAAACAAACTCCAAATGCATTTGTAGGTAGCTAGCTAACAGCCATGGAAGAGAGTGAAAGGATAGCTGCTCCAACTGTTAAAGAAGGTAGAGTAGGCTATTCTGGTTGGGCAGGTACTGTTGTGTAGTTCCACTCCATAGTAAGACGTGAGTACGGAGATAATAGTAACATAATATTCAGTGCGGTCTAATTTTAGTATAATGAAGTCTGTTTTCTTTCCTCAGATACAGAGCTGTGAAACCCTGTCTGCAGATGAAGAGCAATGGTTCCCAGTCCTGTTCCTGGGGTCTCAAAGGGGTGCACATTTTTATTTTTCCCTTAGTGCTACCCAGCTGATTCAAATGATCAAGTCATCATCAAGTGGTATTTATGTATTCATTTGTGATGCTATCCTTGATATGATCCTGCTGTTGTCACATGCAACACATGCATCTATCCAATGCTATCATGTTTGTTATAAGATATATTATACTTTAGTAATCCACAATGACCTGGTGACGTAAAAGTCTAATCACATTATCTTCCATATTCCTACAGATGCCTTGCAACTTGAGATTTCTTCAAAACGATTGCCTACAGTCACTGTGTAGGGCACTGCACAGTTGGGTGACCAGGGCCACCTGGGACTGTCTCGTGGGGGATTTCAGGCATCTGTGAAGGCTACCTGTGTCCTGCATAACTTCATGATGATGAACAGGAGGGGACCTGCAGCTCTCCACCATGTGCCAGAGGAGAGGTCTGCTGCTCTCCACCATGTGCCAGAGGAGAGGTCTGCTGCTCTCCACCATGTGCCAGAGGAGAGGTCTGCTGCTCTCCACCATGTGCCAGAGGAGAGGTCTGCTGCTCTCCACCATGTGCCAGAGGAGAGGTCTGCAGCTCTCCACCATGTGTCAGAGGAGAGGTCTGCTGTTCTCCACCATGCGCCAGAGGAGAGGTCTGCTGCTCTCCACTATGTGCCAGAGGAGAGGTCTGCTGCTCTCCACCATGCGCCAGAGGAGAGGTCTGCTGCTCTCCACTATGTGCCAGAGGAGAGGTCTGCAGCTCTCCACCATGTGCCAGAGGAGAGGTCTGCAGCTCTCCACCATGTGCCAGAGGAGAGGTCTGCAGCTCTGCAGGATGTTGCCAGGATGGGGGCCAACAACGCAGCACAGGAGGCAATCTGTGCAGGAGACCTTCACCTCCTACTTCTTCAAAGAGGATGCTGTTCCCTGGCAACACCAGACTACACTATGCACAACCAAAGGCTCTTTTAAGAGCCATCCACATTGCATTAAGAGTATTCTTCCATTTACTTAGCTATGTCAACTGCAGTTATTCAATAAGTCTCTGACTTATTTTCTCTAAGTCTCCTTCACTCCATCCCTTTCTCCCGTAATCCTCTAGGTCAGTGGTTCCCAAACTTTTTATAGTCCTGTACCCCTTCAAACATTCAACCTCCAGCTGTACCCCCTCTAGCACCAGGGTCAGCACACTCTCAAATGTTGTTTTTTTGCCATCATTGTAAGCCTGCCACACACACTATACGATACGTTTCTTAAACATAAGAATGAGTGTGAGTTTGTCACAACCTGGCTCATGGGAATTGACAGAGCTCTTATAGGACAAGGGCACAAAATAATATAATAAATTCAATAAATTTGCTATTTATTTAACCATCTTACATATAAAACGTGTTTTTGAAATGTTAATCACATTTTTGTTTGGGAATATCTGCTGTAGGTTATATCAGCTGTGTCGGTGAACCCCTCCCGCATCTGAACTGGCTACATAGAGGGTACAGCATGATCAGAGGTGAAAGGTCACTTGGTTGGGTCAACAGGAAGTATTATCAAAGAGATGCTTTACATTGAAATACAGATAGTGTGTTTGTTCGTGTGTCTGTATGGTGTGTGTGTGTTCGTGTGTCTGTATGGTGTGTGTCTGTATGGTGTGTGTGGGGGATTTAGACAGTGGTTATGTTGTTGTCGATAAACAAATTGTTGGGGTTGGAAAATGTGGTTTTTGGTGAGCAGACAGAGAGCATCAAACATGAAACAGTATCATCATGATGAGTAATCTTCAGTTAGATTATTAGAACATAATGCAGATGAGATATTACTTAACATTGGGCCATTGGTGTTTGGAAAAAAGGTCATTAGAACACCAAACAGGCCTTTTTTCAGGTGAATACATTTTAGAAAGAAATAAAGTGTGTGTGTTTCTGGAAACACGGGCCACTATCGTCTCAAAAGTCAAAGTTATTAACTTTATTAGAACAATTATTGTTAATCAATTAAAGGGGTAATCCACAGTTAATACATAATTTTTTTGGATCTTGAAGAATATAACTTATGACTTTTTAGTTCAACTGTTGTACCCCATCAGAACCCAAAATATAAGCTTGTTTTGCTCCAATGTTTGTAAATGTAAACAAACACTGTATAGCCTCAAAACATGGATAAAGCTATAACGTTGGATGGTCAGTCATTGCATGCATAGCTCTGTCTTTGAGAGCAGTTACATTTCTCCAGCCCCATCCCACAGCTTTTTTACAAAAACAGAGGCGGGGTTCAGCTTTTTTATTGTTTCAACTGTGGACTGTGCATTTAAAAAACCCAACAACCAATCGATACCAACGTCAATACAAATACAGAATGAAAGAAAACATACATTACAATCAGTGTAAAAGGTCTGCTAGAAGTGGCCTTAGCTTGTTACACACTGACACTAGTCAATATTAAGCTGGTCTTCCAGTAGTCATCTCAGCCACAGACAGACTATTGTCTTTACACTGACTTCTCACAACAGATATTTATATTTTCATGAGGAGCACGTTGCTTCACAAGTGTGTGTGTGTGTGTGTGTTATGGTTGGAAATGAGTCACCATTACTCAGGTACTAAAAGCGTTCTTGATCTACTAGTGGTGTAGAGTTGTGGTGTAGTGTAGACTAGTGGTGTAGACTAGTGGTGTAGACTAGTGGTGTAGACTAGTGGTGTAGACTAGCGGTGTAGAGTTGTGATGTAGACTAGTGGTGTAGTGTAGACTAGTGGTGTAGTGTAGACTAGTGGTGTAGAGGTGTAGAGTTGTGATGTAGACTAGCGGTGTAGACTAGCGGTGTAGTGTAGACTAGCGGTGTAGAGTTGTGATGTAGACTAGCGGTGTAGTGTAGACTAGCGGTGTAGTGTAGACTAGCGGTGTAGTGTAGACTAGCGGTGTAGTGTAGTGTAGACTAGCGGTGTAGAGTAGTGGTGTATTGGAATGGATCACTTTGTGGCAGCAGTGGCTGTGGGCCGGGGCTAGTTGTGGATGTGGATCACTTTGTGGCAGGTGTCTCATCTTGGTCTGTTCACATGTGTTTGTGGATGTGGATCACTCTCTTGCAGTTGGGGCAGTGGTGTTCTACGTCCTTACAGGAGTCAACACAGAAAGGAATCAAACAGCATGGCCAGCACCTAGACAGAGAGAGAGAAAGACAGAGAGAGAGAAAGACAGAGAGAGAGAAAGACAGAGAGAGAGAAAGACAGAGAGAGAGAAAGACAGAGAGAGACAGAGAGAGACAGAGAGAGACAGAGAGAGACAGAGAGAGACAGAGAGAGACAGAGAGAGACAGAGAGAGACAGAGAGAGACAGAGAGAGACAGAGAAAGACAGAGAGAGACAGAGAGAGACAGAGAGAGACAGAGAGAGACAGAGAGAGAGAGAGAGACAGAGAGAGACAGAGAGAGACAGAGAGAGACAGAGAGAGACAGAGAGAGACAGAGAGAGACAGAGAGAGACAGAGAGAGAGAGAAGGGATTCAGTGTGTGTATCCATCTCTACAGTGTATGTGTGTTTATGAGAGAGAAAAAAAATAATGTTTGCCACGTGTACCAACTTACATAAAGACGCCGAGGACTCCACAGATGACCCAGGTGCGCAGTCCAGGGGTGTGTGTGGTCTCTGTCAGAACCGGGACCTGACAGTGGGGACACGTCATCTGGCCGGGTACGTCTCTATGCAGCAGCTGCTGCATCACCACCACCTGGGTTACTGCAGAGGGAGGAGAATACTGGTTAGAACCAGATAGAACTGGACAGAACCACCACCTGGGTTACTGTAGGGAGAGGGAAATACTGGTCAAAACCAGATAGAACTGGACAGAACCGGACAATACACAATATAACAGAACAGAACTGGATAGAACCAATTAGGCCCCCCCAAAATTGTGTTCTTTGTTCTATATTTCACACCCCCACAGAGGGTAGAGGATTAGAAGGGTTGCTAAGGATGGGTGTTGCTATTGCCAGGACGTCCAGCCAATACCTTGTGTGTGTACAACTTGGTTCTCTTTTCACGGGGTAGGAGTAGGGGTACCCGATTGAGGTAGTTTTGGTCACACAGTTAGGAGTTTTCTTCAGTGTGTGTGTGACTCACCACTGGGGGCGTTTGTAGGTTGTGCCATGCCCATGCCGGCTTGGGGAGGTGGTGGGTACATGCCGGGTTGGGGACCTGATAAATAAGGGATAAATAAATACATCAATACACTGTCATTTATCACAAACCCAGGGATACAGAGTGGTTGGATAACATTATGGGACCACAAACCCAGAGATACAGAATGGTTGGCCAGCATTATGGGAACAAACCTAGGGATACAGAGTGGTTGGCCAGCCCTTAACAATGATGTTCATGACATCTATGGCTATCATGACACACACATCAACTGTCCCCATAGGAGCACCCTTTTAGGTTCCAGGAAGAACCCTTTTAGGTTCCAGGAAGAACCCTTTTAGGTTCCAGGAAGAACCCTTTTAGGTTCCAGGAAGAACCCTTTTAGGTTCCAGGAAGAACCCTTTTAGGTTCCAGGAAGAACCCTTTTAGGTTCCAGGAAGAACCCTTTCCGGTTCCAGGAAGGTTCTAGACATCACCTTATTTTCTAAGAGTGTAAGCTTAAACTGTCCCTAAGAGTATCAGTGTAGATCTGATCTCTTACCTCCCTGGAAGCCAGGCTGAGGGGGGGTAGGCTGTTCCCCCTCCACTTCCCTGGTAGCCCGCTGGGAGGCCGGGGGGAGCAGACCATCCTGCGGGGGTCCATACTGGCTCTTCTCCATACTGAGAGAGAGAGAGAGAGAGTTTGGTGACATTTCATTGGACAGAGACTTGGCCTGTAGACTCTGAGTAGTACAAGCCTATAACAACACCACCACTAATGAATGCCACACCCACTAAATCTATCAGAATAACCCCAACCCTGGTCTATGTTACTGGTGAATGATCAACTGTTAGAGTCAGTTAGAAAACGTTTAAGCGTCAATCTACAATACAAAATACAGAGGCAGCCCTTTCCTGCAGTCAATGTCACTGTTAAAACCAGGGGCGCAACTTTGGTTTTATAAGTGGGGGGGACATAGTTGTATTATTTTTATCCACTCGTATAAACACTCCAAACAACCTACCTGACGGCTCGGAGGCGTCCGCATGGTCCTAAAGCACACCGGTGCCTCGTTTTGTATCACATTCCAATGATAAAACTGGGGGGACAACATGGGATTTCAAAATGTGGGGGGACATGTCCCCAGTAAAGTTGCACCCCTGGTTAAAACTAACTTAAAGTGGGTACAGCCTCAGTGCTCACAGTAAACGTACACCAGAATGTTGAAGGTTACGCTCAGCAGACCTGAAATTTGCTCAGTGATGAAAACATTAGAGGGAACAGCCTATTCCCTATATACTGTCGTTCACTACTTTTAATAACCGGAGTCCTATGGGCCCTGGTCAACAGTAGTACACTACCCCATGGGCCCTGGTCAACAGTAGTACTCTACCCTATGGGCCCTGGTCAACAGTAGTACTCTACCCCATGGGCCCTGGTCAACAGTAGTACTCTACCCCATGGGCCCTGGTCAACAGTAGTACACTACCCCATGGGCCCTGGTCAACAGTAGTACACTACCCCATGGGCCCTTGTCAACAGTAGTACACTACCCCATGGGCCCTGGTCAACAGTAGTACTCTACCCTATGGGCCCTGGTCAACAGTAGTACTCTACCCTATGGGCCCTGGTCAACAGTAGTACACTACCCCATGGGCCCTGGTCAACAGTAGTACACTACCCCATGGGCCCTGGTCAACAGTAGTACACTACCCCATGGGCCCTGGTCAACAGTAGTACACTACCCCATGGGCCCTGGTCAACAGTAGTACACTACCCCATGGGCCCTGGTCAACAGTAGTACACTACCCCATGGGCCCTGGTCAACAGTAGTACTCTACCCTATGGGCCCTGGTCAACAGTAGTCCACTACCTGTTAAGAATCCCTTTGGCCCGACAGTCTAGGGGGGTGGATGGTAACGAGACCCGTAACATTACTCATGCAAAGTGTAACAGTGACAAAGTAACGGTGAGAACAAAATAACACAGACAACTTAATTACCGTCAAACACTCAGGGTTTATTTGTAAACACACGGTAAAGGGGGGAGCAGGAAAAAGGGTCTGAGTTGGACCCAAGGAAAGAACGAATAATAATCCAAAAACACCCCTAAGCTAGACTAGCCTATTTCACCAACAGCTAACTAACCAAAAATACAGTGGGTGGTCCGCCCAGTTCTAACTAGTGTATTTAACAGTTTACCTACGGGTAGTGTACGCCCATGGGCGACCTGTCTGGTTACCCCCTTTTCCCACCATCACTCAAACACCATAACCAAAAACAATACTCACAGGTGGGGACAAAGTGACATGTATCCTACACCACACAAGATATCTACAAACATATGGCATTTACAGAGAGATTGAGCGGTTGTGATTGGGTAAGGGAAAAGGAGCAGGTGTCTTCCGATTAGCGACTGATTGATGACTGATTGGGGAATGATGATGGTCACCCACCTGTGAGTAGGGGAGAAGGAGAGAAAAGAAATACACACAGGATACACACAGAATACTTGTATCTGTAGCACTACCCTAGGGGCCTGGTCAACAGTAGTACTCTACCCTATGGGCCCTGGTCAGCAGTAGTACTCTACCCTATGGGCCCTGGTCAACAGTAGTCCTCTACCCTATGGGCCCTGGTCAACAGTAGTACTCTACCCTATGGGCCCTGGTCAACAGTAGTACTCTACCCTATGGGCCCTGGTCAACAGTAGTCCTCTACCCCATGGGCCCTGGTCAACAGTAGTATCCTACAAAAGGTAACATGGGGCCATTAGGGATGCCCTCAAGACTGGGTCAGAGACCAAACAGAACAACAATCAGCTGCCAAGCACACTACACAATGGAGCCTGATACAGACTGCCCGCTCGCTGTATGGTGTGTGTGAGAGAGAGTAAAGAGAGAGAGAGAGAGATTGATCAAGACAGTTAAAGTTGGGTGGGCCATCAAGGGAAGTATAAATTCTTAGATGAGGTGTTTCTTGCTAATGTGATTGACAAGATAAAATGATGCAAAAGAGGTCTGTGTGTTAATGCGTGTCAAACCGTATGAGAGAGAGAGAGAGAGAGAGAGAGAGAGAGAGAGAGAGAGAGAGAGAGAGAGAGAGAGAGAGAGAGAGAGAGAGAGAGAGAGAGAGAGAGAGAGAGAGAGAGTGTTGGGGGGCTGTACTGTGAAGTTGGGAAAGTCCATTATGGAAATCAAATCAAATTGTATTTGTCACATGCTTCATAAAGAACAGTGAAATGCTCACTTATAGGCCCTTTCCAACAATGCAGAGAATTATGCAATTGGACCAGCTGTTTTTCACAAACGCCAATACACCATATCTACTAAACACATAACACACACACCAGTTCACCATCACTTCTAGCCATTTCCCAGAGGATATTATAATCTGGTTGTCAATATTTACCAGGGTTAATTAGAATTAAAGACACACACAGTGATTTTATTTTTAAATGTAAAACATTTAACATCTTTTAAAATAAATAACTTCTCTTCCATTTATTGAGAAGTCATTGAATATAGATTTTTTCAGATTACTTCCTGAACTAACTGACTTCAATTCGAATTGACCCCAAACCTGACATTTACTATACCCATTTACCATGGGCAGAAACCCAAACTCACACATCCTAGTCAGTTAATCATTTACGCAAGGCTTTATTTTAATTTCCTTAATCCAACATCTCACAAAACAGCTGGACATTTCCCCATAAATGATATCATGGTTTGGTTAGCTATCAAATTCACTGATGTGTGAAGTACAGTTTGCCTCTGTCTGTGTGTACACATCTAACAGCGCTGTCTGTGTCTACATATCTAACAGCGCTGTCTGTGTGTACACATCCAACAGCTCTGTCTGTGTGAACACATCCAACAGCTCTGTCTGTGTGTACACATCCAACAGCTCTGTCTGTGTGTACACATCTAACAGAGCTGTCTGTGTGTACACATCTAACAGCGCTGTCTGTGTGTACACATCTAACAGAGCTGTCTGTGTGTACACATCCAACAGCTCTGTCTGTGTGTACACATCCAACAGCTCTGTCTGTGTGTACACATCCAACAGCTCTGTCTGTGTGTACACATCCAACAGCTCTGTCTGTGTGTACACATCTAACAGAGCTGTCTGTGTGTACACATCTAACAGCGCTGTCTGTGTATACACATCTATCATTAGGCACCAAGACAGAGTTAGAAGGTAGGGTGACTGGTGCTGTTTTCTCTAAACCAATTTAAAAAACACCCCTCTTCTAAGCCTTTTCCTTCTCACGTAGCAACACACACAAAACAAACACAGATATTCCTAGTCCTACACACAACTCTTTCATATTTTATTACATCCTGCAAAGAAGCACTCTGAAACCCCTCAACTCAGAGCACCCTTTCCCAGCCACGAGCAGAGAGACCTCTTCACCTTTTTGGAGTCCTGGAGGAGACGAGGTACTGTGGACTGGAGTTCTGGAGGAGACGAGGTACTGTGGACTGGAGCCCTGGAGGAGACGAGGTACTGTGGACTGGAGTCCTGGAGGAGACGAGGTACTGTGGACTGGAGTCCTGGAGGAGACGAGGTACTGTGGACTGGAGCCCTGGAGGAGACGAGGTACTGTGGACTGGAGCCCTGGAGGAGACGAGGTACTGTGGACTGGAGTCCTGGAGGAGACGAGGTACTGTGGACTGTGTGGAGCTAAAGATCAGAGCTGCTACTCCCTCGAGACCGTGAGAAAGTGAACCAGTTAGGAAAGAGAGCGAGAACGAGCGCACACACAGAAGGGAGGAGTGAGGAAGGTGTGAGGCAGATGAGGTAACAACGTTATCTGAAGTGGCTGAATAGTGAACACAAGCCTGATGGAAAATAACTACACCCGTTGGTCAATCACTAGTTCCAGTGTAATTGCATCATCACTGTGTGACGACAAATCCCAGTATAACAGGAAACACTAAATTCCACTCACACCAGGGGTGTTTCCCAAATGACAATGAGCCCTGGTCAAATGCAGTGCACTCCTGTACCTAGGGAACAGGATGTCATTTGGGACGCAGGCCTGAAGACCCTGATTCCCATCAATAGACCAGAGACCTCAGACTCACTAAAGGGTTTTAAAGTGAAGAGGTGGGAATATGCTGTGTTTGTGTGTGTGTGTGTGTGTGTGTGTGTGTGTGTGTGTGTGTGTGTGTGTGTGTGTGTGTGTGTGCGTGCGTGCGTGCGTGCGTGCGTGCGTGCGTGCGTGCGTGCGTGCGTGCGTATGTGTGTTTTGAGAGGAAATTGTGGCTGTGGTGAATGAATGTGTTTATAGTTCTCGATAAACAACGTTGTGGTTGGAAAATACGTTTGTTAGTGAGAAGACAGAAAACCTAGTAGCCAGCAGAGAGTATTAACCATGCATGAGCAGCCTATTATCACCATGACTCATCTTCAGTTAGACTATTAGAACATAATGCAGACCAGACAGTCATTTCTTAACTAACATTGGTCCATTGGTGTTTGGAAAAAAGGTCATTAGAACACCTAACACAGGCCTTTTTTCATGTGAATACATTTTAGAAAAGTGTGTGTGCTCATCCATCCACCATTTGTTGTTACCTGAGAATGTATACTGAACAAAAATATAAACGTAACATGCAACAATTTCAACAGTTTTACTGAGTTACAGTAAATCAGTCAATTGAAATAAATGTATTAGGCTCTAATCTATGGATTTCATATGACTGGCCAGGGGCGCAGCCATAGATGGGCCTGGAAGAGCATAGGCCCACCCACTTGGGAGCCAGGCCCAGCCAATCAGACTGATTTGTTTCCCAACAAAAGGGCTTTATTACAGACAGAAATAGTCCTCAGTTTCATCAGCTGTCTGGGTGGCTGGTCTCAGACGATCCCGCAGGTGAAGAACCCGGATGTGGAGGTCCTGGACTGGCGTGGTTATTCAACATTCTGCCATATTCTCTAAAACAACGTTGGGGGTGGCTTATGGTAGAGAAATTAACATTACATTCTCTGGCAACAGCTCTGGTGAACATTCCTGCAGTCAGTGTGCCAATTGCATGCTCCCTCAAAACTTGAGACATCTGTGGCATTGCACACTTTTAGAGTGGCCTCCCGCTCACATACACTTGTATCCCTCCTCCGGCTTGGCTACCGCGGGGTACCGTTCAGAGGAATGGCATCCCGGAGGAATGACACTTCAAGCCTTTCTCTACCCTTCACCAGGTGGCTACAGACTGAAACAACACAGAGGATTCACCATGAGTCCAAAACACTGGATACGGAGACCGAGTTCGGGACTCTGCACACCCAAGCTGAGGGGACGCGGCACCTGGGCGAGAGACTGCAGAATATCCACTTCTGGAAGTCAGAGCTGCAGCAGCACATCGAACAGCTGGTGGCCGAGACAGACCTCCTCCTGGGGCAGAAGAGGAGGCTGCTGAAGGCGCTGGACGCCACCGAGACCCCGTTCGCCATCGCCACGGATAACCTAACCTGTTCGGGAACGGCGGCTGGGGCCCGACCTGGTTAAAGACAGCTTGGAGGAGGAGCTGCTTAAGGTGATTAAAACAAGAACATCGACTTGTCTTTGCTCTAGTTCACCTAAATACTTGTATCATTACTAAATGTTGCCTAGACGTTATTTCACTAGAAACCAATCTGAAAATAACGTGATGGTTGTGTTTGTGTACCACAGGAGGTGGAGTTGATCAGGAGCATCCAGGCTCTGTTGAAGAGAACGCTGAGTCAGGCTGTCAATCAAATCAAGTGAGCGTCACAATTAAACAATAAGGGTTTTTATTTATCCAAACTTGGATGATACAAATTATGACAAGAAAATAAACCAAAGTGCTTTAAAATATAGCAACAGCTAAATGACTTGAAAAACGGACTGTCCTATAAAGTATTAACGTTAAAAATAACTTCGCTATAACGTGCAGGAACAGAACGTACATAAACCAAAAAATCAACTCACTGATGGGACGTTCCACGGAGACTATAAGGGGAGTGGCCAGCTCCAAGGCAAGTCTGCAAACCATCAAGTTTTACATTTCTACAATAATGATAACGTTAAATACAAACATTATTTTAACAATAACAGTACACAATATCAATGTATAACTGTACTTAGCTATTTTAAACTCGTCAAAGGGAAAAAGAGTTCCACTGGGGTGAACAGAGGGTGGGCATTTCCCAACGCCCTTCCCGGAACCGTATTTTAACCCTGGGATTCAGGTCGGACCTCCTTTATCAGAACACCGCGGCATCCATCACTGCTGAGAAATAGACGTAAACAAGACATTACTTTGAACCGTGACTATTTACTTGAGAATGATAATGGTTAAATTATACCAATGACTGTTACCACGTAAACTATGAAGCGTTCACGCAACATAGAAAACAATGATAGCAAATGTCAAACTGTATTTATGCAATACAGTTACGTATGGTGTTATGTTCTGTTAATTACTGATGTCCCCTTTAAGAATGGAGCACCCTTGGTCATGCGCAGTGTTGTTCTATGTTATTCTGGTACTAACTCGTTTTAGTAAATGTGAAGCTACAGTTCAATTTCTTGTATTCAGAGTCTTTTTTATTATATAAATAAGTCATAAGAGCTAAGACACTACAATGGCGACGAGGATGATTACCTGCAGTGTGCATCACGAATGCAGATGGATCTCGTAGGAAGAGAGGAAGATTATGACCCTGTAAGAGGAAGATTATGACCCTGTAAGAGAGGAAGATGTTGACCCTGTAGCACAACAGCTAGCAAGCAGTGACGACGAGGGGAGAGCGAGAACGAGGCGGCAGGTCAAAGATCCGTGGAGCCGGAGGTAAAGAGAATGGCTAGCATCGGGAAAATAGATGTTTGATGACACGCAAGAAGACTGGGCAACTTACATTGAACGACTGGAACAGTACTTAATTGCAAACGACATTGCTGATAACAAGAGAGAACCAGCGTTGTTGAGTTTAATTGGCCCAACAACGTACAGTTTGTTAAGAGATCTGATTGCCCCTCTGAAGCCCTCAAATAAAACATTCACAGAGATTGTGGAGATATTGCAAAATCACCTAAACCACTCCTCATCGCGGAACGTTTTCGTTTCCACAAGAGAGATCAGAATGAGGGGGAGGGTGTTAGTACATTTGTAGCGGAGTTGAAGAAACTGAACATTGACAGTTTGGAGAGAACCTAAATGACACATTAAGGGATAGATTTGTTTGTGGACTGAAACATGAACACATTCAAACACGTGTAAAAACGTTTCCTCACAGAATCAGATCTCACGTTTGCAAAGGCTGTTGAAATTGCTGTGACTATGGAAATCGCGACTAAAGATGCATTTGAGTTGCAAAGTAAAATAAATACTGACCTATCACAAACTTCCCTGCACAAGTTTTCAAGCAGCCGACAGCGCCCACGTGTGGCCGAAAAATGCAACAGGTGTGACGGAGATGGTCACAGAGCAGAGGACTGCCGTTTCAAAGACGAAATTTGTCACAAATGCAGTAGAAGGGGGCACATTCAAAGAGCACGCAGAGCAAAATTCAGTCACAACAGGAAAACTGAGAAAATTAAAGGGTATGTGAATGCACTAGCAGAGAACAGTGGCAGTGATTCAGATGAACGATGAATTGGTACAATGGAGTTAAACACAGTGACTTCTCCCAGCAGTAGCATAATATGGGTGACACCAGATATCGTAGGCAAACCCCTCAAAATGGAGCTGGACACAGGATCTGCAGTGTCTATAATTTCCACTACTGTCTACAATGAGCACTTCAAGGCTATCAAGCTGAAGAACACAAATGTGTTGCTGAAGACCTACTCAGGAGAGAGATTGAGCCCAATGGGGGCGTTGCAGGTCAGAGTGCGGTATGGGGGGCAAACACAGCAGTTACAGCTGTATGTGGTGCCTGGAACTGGCCCACCATTATTTGGCAGGGAATGGCTTTCAAAAATGAAGCTGAACTGGTGTGACTTGAAAATGCTCCACACGTTCCAGTCCAAAGAGAAAGGCACCGACCAAACACTGGAACACTTGCGGAAGAAATACAACACAGTGTTCAGTGATCAGATGGGAACAGTAAAAGGCTTCACAGCAAAACTTGTACTGAGAGATGACGCAACCCCAAAATTCTGCAAAGCCAGATCTGTTCCATACTCCCTGAGACCAAAGGTGGAAGCGGAAATCGATCGCTTGCAGGATACAGGGTCCTGACGAAAGTGGACAGAAGCGAATGGGCCACACCCATAGATCCTGTTGTGAAGAAAGACGGGTCTGTTAGAATGTGTGGGGACTTCAAGGTAACTGTGAATTCAATGTTGCATGTGGACCAATACCCCCTGCCACGTCTGGATGATATCTTTGCTGCACTAGCTGGTGGGAAACACTTCAGTAAAATCGATCTGAAACAGGCTTACCTGTAGCTACCGGTTGAAGAGAGCTCCAAACAGTACCTGACAATAAGCACACACAAAGGTCTATACAGGTATAACCGCCTGGTTTTTGGCATTGCATCGGCCCCAGCCATTTGGCAACGAGCTATTGACCAGATTTTGCAAGGAATCCCAGGAACCCAGTGTATCCTGGATGACATGATCATAACAGGATGCACCGACAAAGAGCACCTGGCTAACCTGGAAGAGGTCCTGAAAAGACTGAAAGAGTATGGTGTCTACAGGCAAACTTACAGAAGTGTGAGTTCTTCAAAGACAAGATTGTCTTCTGTGGACATGAAATCGACCGCAATGGATTGCACAAAACACAGGACAAAATCGAGGCAGTGGTACAGGCACCACGACCACAAAATATCACAGAAGTGAGATCTTTCACTGGACTGATCAATTACTACAGAAGATTCCTCCCAAACCTTTCAGCAGTACTCCAGCCTCTAAATCAGCTCCTGGAAAAGAATAGGACATGGCGGTGGACAGAACAGTGTGGAACTGCATTTCTTGAGGCAAAACGGCTCATCACATCTGAACAGGTCCTGATGCATTACGACCCTGAACTGCCAGTGAAGTTGGCTTGTGATGCGTCCCCTTATGGCTGCGCGGCCGTCCTTTCACACACACTGAAAGATGGGTCAGAGAGGCCAGTTGCATTTGCGTCACGAACGTTGAATGATGCAGAGAAACTACTCACAAATCGACAAAGAAGCACTGGCGCTAGTGTGGGGCGTCAAGAAACTCCACGCATACCTACAGTGGGGAGAACAAGTATTTGATACACTGCCGATTTTGCAGATTTTCCTACTTACAAAGCATGTAGAGGTCTGTCATTTTTATCATAGGTACACTTCAACTGTGAGAGACGGAATCTAAAACAAAAATCCAGAAAATCACATTGTATGATTTTTAAGTAATTAATTAGCATTTTATTGCATGACATAAGTATTTGATACATCAGAAAAGCAGAACTTAATATTTGGTACAGAATCCTTTGTTTGCAATTACAGAGATCATACGTTTCCTGTAGTTCTTGACCAGGTTTGCACACACTGCAGCAGGGATTTTGGCCCACTCCTCCATACAGACCTTCTCCAGATCCTTCAGGTTTCGGGGCTGTCGCTGGGCAATACGGACTTTCAGCTCCCTCCAAAGATTTTCTATTGGGTTCAGGTCTGGAGACTGGCTAGGCCACTCCAGGACCTTGAGATACTTCTTACGGAGCCACTCCTTAGTTGCCCTGGCTGTGTGTTTCGGGTCGTTGTCATGCTGGAAGACCCAGCCACGACCCATCTTCAATGCTCTTACTGAGGGAAGGAGGTTGTTGGCCAAGATCTCGCGATACATGGCCCCATCCATCCTCCCCTTAATACGGTGCAGTCGTCCTGTCCCCTTTGCAGAAAAGCATCCCCAAAGAATGATGTTTCCACCTCCATGCTTCACGGTTGGGATGGTGTTCTTGGGGTTGTACTCATCCTTCTTCTTCCTCCAAACACGGCGAGTGGAGTTGAGACCAAAAAGCTCTATTTTTGAATCATCAGACCACATGACCTTCTCCCATTCCTCCTCTGGATCATCCAGATGGTCATTGGCAAACTTCAGACGGGCCTGGACATGCGCCTGCTTGAGCAGGGGGACCTTGTGTGCGCTGCAGGATTTTAATCCATGACGGCGTAGTGTGTTACTAATGGTTTTCTTTGAGACTGTGGTCCCAGCTCTCTTCAGGTCATTGACCAGGTCCTGCCGTGTAGTTCTGGGCTGATCCCTCACCTTCCTCATGATCATTGATGCCCCACGAGGTGAGATCTTGCATGGAGCCCCAGACCGAGGGTGATTGACCATCATCTTGAACTTCTTCTATTTTCTTCTATTTTCTAATAATTGCGCCAACAGTTGTTGCCTTCTCACCAAGCTGCTTGCCTATTGTCCTGTAGCCCATCCCAGCCTTGTGCAGGTCTACAATTTTATCCCTGATGTCCTTACACAGCTCTCTGGTCTTGGCCATTGTGGAGAGGTTGGAGTCTGTTTGATTGAGTGTGTGGACAGGTGTCTTTTATACAGGTAACGAGTTCAAACAGGTGCAGTTAATACAGGTAATGAGTGGAGAACAGGAGGGCTTCTTAAAGAAAAACTAACAGATCTGTGAGAGCCGGAATTCTTACTGGTTGGTAGGTGATCAAATACTTATGTCATGCAATAAAATGCAAATGAATTACTTAAAAATCATACAATGTGATTTTCTGGATTTTTGTTTTAGATTCCGTCTCTCACAGTTGAAGTGTACCTATGATAAAAATTACAGACCTCTACATGCTTTGTAAGTAGGAAAATCGGCAAAATCGGCAGTGTATCAAATACTTGTTCTCCCCACTGTATATGGCAAGCGGTTCTCACTGGTTACGGATCACCAGCCGTTGCTTTCCATTGTCAGTCCAAAGAAAGGCATTCCGGCAATGCCAGCAGCCAGGTTACAGCGATACACCTTGTTCCTCCCAGTCATATGAATGACAGCAGCCAGGTTACAGCGATACACCTTGTTCCTCCCAGTCATATGAATGCCAGCAGCCAGGTTACAGCGATACACCTTGTTCCTCCCAGTCATATGAATGCCAGCAGCCAGGTTACAGCGATACACCTTGTTCCTCCCAGTCATATGAATGCCAGCAGCCAGGTTACAGCGATACGCCTTGTTCCTCCCAGTCATATGAATGCCAGCAGCCAGGTTACAACGATACGCCTTGTTCCTCCCAGTCATATGAATGACAGCAGCCAGGTTACAGCGATACGCCTTGTTCCTCCCAGTCATATGAATGCCAGCAGTCAGGTTACAGCGATACACCTTGTTCCTCCCAGTCATATGAATGCCAGCAGCCAGGTTACAACGATACGCCTTGTTCCTCCCAGTCATATGAATGACAGCAGCCAGGTTACAGCGATACACCTTGTTCCTCCCAGTCATATGAATGACAGCAGCCAGGTTACAGCGATACGCCTTGTTCCTCCCAGTCATATGAATGACAGCAGCCAGGTTACAACGATACGCCTTGTTCCTCCCAGTCATATGAATGCCAGCAGCCAGGTTACAGCGATACACCTTGTTCCTCCCAGTCATATGAATGACAGCAGCCAGGTTACAACGATACGCCTTGTTCCTCCCAGTCATATGAATGACAGCAGCCAGGTTACAACGATACGCCTTGTTCCTCCCAGTCATATGAATGCCAGCAGCCAGGTTACAGCGATACGCCTTGTTCCTCCCAGTCATATGAAGGACAGCAGCCAGGTTACAACGATACGCCTTGTTCCTCCCAGTCATATGAATGACAGCAGCCAGGTTACAACGATACGCCTTGTTCCTCCCAGTCATATGAATGACAGCAGCCAGGTTACAGCGATACGCCTTGTTCCTCCCAGTCATATGAATGACAGCAGCCAGGTTACAGCGATACGCCTTGTTCCTCCCAGTCATATGAATGCCAGCAGCCAGGTTACAGTGATACACCTTGTTCCTCCCAGTCATATGAATGACAGCAGCCAGGTTACAGCGATACACCTTGTTCCTCCCAGTCATATGAATGACAGCAGCCAGGTTACAGCGATACACCTTGTTCCTCCCAGTCATATGAATGACAGCAGCCAGGTTACAACGATACGCCTTGTTCCTCCCAGTCATATGAATGACAGCAGCCAGGTTACAACGATACGCCTTGTTCCTCCCAGTCATATGAATGACAGCAGCCAGGTTACAACGATACACCTTGTTCCTCCCAGTCATATGAATGCCAGCAGCCAGGTTACAGCGATACACCTTGTTCCTCCCAGTTATATGAATGACATTGAGTTGAAGCCGTCGTCCCTCCACACAAATGCAGATGGATTATCCAGACTGCCGTGTACAAGAGAAAGACAAAGGAGTGTGGATGCAGTGGACATTTTCCATACCGCTCAGCTCGAGGCACTACCGGTCACAAGCACAGTTATCAAACAGGGGACAAGGAAAGATGTGACCTTGTCAAAAGTGTTCACCTACACCATGTCAGGATGGCCAGCTACAGGCAGAGAGGAGCTGACTCTGTATTTCCAGCGGAGAAACGTAATTACAACGTACCAAGGATGTTTGATGTGGGGAATGAGAGTCATGATACCCCAGAAATGCCAACATCAGGTTTTGCAGCAACTACAAGAAGGTCATGTTGGAATTTGAAATTGTCAATTTCTTGTATTCAGAGTCTTTCTTATTATATAAATAAGTAATAAGAGCTAAGACACTACATATGGGATATAAGAAACAAAAGCTGTGTGAATTTGAAATTGTCAATTTCTTATTGTCAATTTCTTATTGTCAATTGTCAATTTCTTAAGAGTCTTTCTTATTATATAAATAATAAGAGCTAAAACACTACATATGGGATATAAGAAACAAAAGCTGTGTGTCGCGTCGTCATTTATATTATAACAATAATTGAACATAGTAAGTTTGTATGACGATCTGGTTATTAAATGGGTAAATAGTTTAAAGACAGTTAAATAGTAGTGTGCTTTAAACCGCTCTGGTGACGAACGTTGCTGCCCTGTTTCCAATCGTCCACATTGATGCTGTATGAACCTATTCAAGTAAATAAATAAACTTTGGGGAAAAGACTATACCTGTGTTCGAATACCCATAACACACTGTACACTACATACTTAATGAGTGTATATACTTTTAGTTTATTTTAGGAAACTAAACGAACGGTATCCTTCCAATTCGTTAGTTGATGCTGTTACTATGCAACTTATTGCTAGCTTGTTAGTAAAACAAATAAGACCTCTTACAACTTCATTAACAATGTCCATTAAGAACGCTCAACGACTAACGGAATTAAATATCACCAGTTACCTAACTTCATAATGGCTATCTGGATGTAATTGTAAAACAAACTCCAAATGCATTTGTAGGTAGCTAGCTAACAGCCATGGAAGAGAGTGAAAGGATAGCTGCTCCAACTGTCAAAGAAGGTAGAGTAGGCTATTCTGGTTGGGCAGGTACTGTTGTGTAGTTCCACTCCATAGTAAGAAGTGAGGACGGAGATAATAGTAACATAATATTCAGTGCGGTCTAATTTTAGTATAATGAAGTCTGTTTTCTGTCCTCAGATACAGAGCTGTGAAACCCTGTCTGCAGATGAAGAGCAATGGTTCCCAGTCCTGTTCCTGGGGTGCACATTTTTATTTTTGCCTTAGTGCTACCCAGCTGATTCAAATGATCAAGTCATCATCAAGCTTCAAGTGGTATTTATGTATTCATTTGTGACGCTATCCTTGATATGATGCTGCTGTTGTCACATGCTACACATGCATCTATCCAATGCTATCATGTTTGTTATAAGATATATTATACTTTAGTAATCCACAATAACCTGGTGACGTAAAAGTCTAATGACATTATCTTCCATATTCCTACAGATGCCTTGCAACTTGAGATTTCTTCAAAACGATTGCCTACAGTCACTGTGTAGGGCACTGCACAGTTGGGTGACCAGGGCCACCTGGTCTCGTGGGGGATTTCAGGCATCTGTGAAGGCTACCTGTGTCCTGCATAACTTCATGATGATGAACAGGAGGGGACCTGCAGCTCTCCACCATGTGCCAGAGGAGAGAGACCACTGAAGCAAGAAGAGAGAGAGAGAGAAACTTAAGCACAGAGGAAGAGAGCGAGTGTGATAGAGAGAGGAAGAGAGCGAGTGTGATAGAGAGAGGAAGAGAGAGAGTGTGATCGAGAGAGGAAGAGACACAGACTTTCACTATTTGCACATATGACATTTGAAATGTCTTTATTGTTTTGGAGTGTAATATATACCCTTCATTTTTATTGTTTACTTCACTTTTGTTTATTATCTACTTCACTTGCTTTGCAATGTTAACATGTGTTTCCCATGCCAATAAAGCCCCTTGAATTGAAATTGAATTTATAGAGGGGGCGGGCTAAGCTGTTAGGGAGGTGTCAGGTAGATAAGGTAATGAGTTCTGGCTGCATGAGAGACTGCAAGCAATATCATCCGAAAATCTCCTAGGAAATGAGGTGGTCTGTTTTGTCTTACAGCAACTTTATACTCGGCTATTATGTTGGGTTGTGTTATGTAGAATGCTGACATGATGTAATCTTGCAGACATTCAGCTTTGATCTCAACAAGATCTCACAGTTTTACCAATTTGACTTCCGCTTCTGACGTTTGTCTACGTTTCTCCAAAAGTCAAATTTCTAAGTTGCTCCAAACGAGCCACGGCCTGTACACCCCGCTACCATCTAGAAGACGGAGACGGTACAGGTGCATCGAAGCTGGGACTGAGAGACTTTATAAACATCTATCTCAAGGCCATCAGACTGTTAAACAGTCACCACTGCGCCCAGTTACCTGCCCTGCCCTGAACCTTAGAGACTGCTGCCCTGTGTACATAAACTCATTGAACACTGGACACTTTTACATGTTTACATACTGTTTGACCCATACTGAGTGTACAAAACATTAAGAACACCTGCTCTTTCCATGACAGACTGACCAGGTGAATCCAGGTGAAAGCTATGATCCCATATTGATGTCACCTGTTGAAACCAATTTAAGCAGTGTAGATGAAAGGGAGGAGACAGGGTAAAAAAAGATTAGACATGGATTGTGTATGTGTGTCATTCAGAGGGTGGATGGGCGTGACAAAAGTCCTAAGTGCCTTTGAACAGGGTATGGTAGTAGGTATGGTAGTAGGTGCCAGGCGCACCGGTTTGAGTGTGCCAAGAACTGCTGGATTTTTCACACTCAATAGTTTCCTGTGTGTATCAATAATGATAATTAAATCCATTTTAATCCCACTTTGTAACACAACAAAATGTGGAAAAAGTCAAGGGGTGTGAATACTTCCTGAAGGCAGTGTATATCCTGGACTCTGACATTGCTGTGAATACTTCCTGAAGCCACTGTATATCCTGGACTCTGACATTGCTGTGAATACTTCCTGAAGGCAGTGTATATCCTGGACTCTGACATTGCTGTGAATACTTCCTGAAGGCAGTGTATATCCTGGACTCTGACATTGCTGTGAATACTTCCTGAAGGCAGTGTATATCCTGGACTCTGACATTGCTGTGAATACTTCCTGAAGGCACTGTGTATCCTGGACTCTGACATTGCTCATTCTGATATTTCTTAATTTCTTTCTTTCAACTTTGTGGTTTATGTGTGTATTGTTTTGTATTACTAGGTATTACTGCACTGTTGGAGCTAGAAACACAAGCATTAGGTATTACTGCACTGTTGGAGCTAGAAACACAAGCATTAGGTATTACTGCACTGTTGGAGCTAGAAACACAAGCATTAGGTATTACTGCACTGTTGGAGCTAGAAACACAAGCATTTCGCTGCACCTGCGGTGTTATCTGAACATCTATATTGATTCGACTGTGAGACAACGCCCAGTATGCCAGGGAACAGGACCTCAGACCAGAGACCTCTGACTCACTAAGCTTTAGTGACTAAAGGGTTAAAGTGCCCAGTATGCCAGGGAACAGGGACCGCAGACCAGAGACCTCGGACTCACTAATCTGTAGTGACTAAAGGGTTAAAGTGCCCAGTATGCCAGGGAACAGGGACCTCAGACCAGAGACCTCTGACTCACTAAGCTTTAGTGACTAAAGGGTTAAAGTGCCCAGTATACCAGGGACCTCAGACCAGAGACCTCTGACTCACTAAGCTTTAGTGACTAAAGGGTTAAAGTGCCCAGTATGCCAGGGAACAGGACCTCAGACCAGAGACCTCTGACTCACTAAGCTTTAGTGACTAAAGGGTTAAAGTGCCCAGTATACCAGGGACCTCAGACCAGAGACCTCTGACTCACTAAGCTTTAGTGACTAAAGGGTTAAAGTGCAGACAGATTAGTGAAGAGGGGGTGGTGTGTGTGTGCGTGCGTGCGTGTGGTGTGTGAGTGTGGTGTGTGTGTGTGAGTGTGGTGTGTGTGTGTGTGTGGTGTGTGTGTGTGAGTGTGGTGTGTGTGTGTGAGTGTGGTGTGTGTGTGTGAGTGTGGTGTGTGTGAGTGTGGTGTGTGAGTGTGGTGTGTGTGAGTGTGGTGTGTGTGTGTGAGTGTGGTGTGTGTGAGTGTGGTGTGTGGTGTGTGTGTGTGTGGTGTGTGTGAGTGTGGTGTGTGTGTGTGAGTGTGGTGTGTGTGAGTGTGGTGTCTGTGTGTGGTGTGTGAGTGTGGTGTGTGTGTGGTGTGTGAGTGTGGTGTGTGTGAGTGTGGTGTGAGGTGTGTGTTTGTGGTGTGTGGTGTGTGAGTGTGTGTGTGTGTGTGTGTGTGTGTGTGAGTGTGGTGTGTGAGTGTTTGTGTGTGTGGTGTGTGTGTGTGTGTGTGTGTGTGTGTGTGTGTGTGTGTGTGTGTGTGTGTGTGTTTGTGTGTGTGTGTTTCTGAAATAATACAATAACCATTATCATCTCAAAAGTCTCAGTTATTATTGAGATTATTAAAATCCTTGTTAATTCATCAATCAAAAAAGCAAACAACCAATCAACAAACTTTACTGTTTTTCACTGGACAGAACAATACGTTCTGTTTAAATCCATTTAATTAAAACACGTCATTACAATCAGTAGCACAGCCACAAAGTCATCCAATATAACCACACTGCTAACCCTAATGCCTCACCTTAAATTAAGACCAAAAAACAAATTTTTGGTTTCATGAATTTTTACGATATAGTACATTTTTACTTTGCAGCCGGCACATATGGTGAAGAATATCCTGTCACACATTCCCATTGACAGAGAGGAAGCTGCCCTGCTGTAGTCATTTCAGAGAGACACTAGAGGAAGCTGCCCTGCTGTAGTCATTTCAGAGAGACAGTAGAGGAAGCTTCCCTGCTGTGGTCATTTCAGAGAGACAGTAGAGGAAGCTGCCCTGCTGTAGTCATTTCAGAGAGACAGTAGAGGAAGCTGCCCTGCTGTGGTCATTTCAGAGAGACAGTAGAGGAAGCTTCCCTGCTGTGGTCATTTCAGAGAGACAGTAGAGGAAGCTGCCCTGCTGTGGTCATTTCAGAGAGACAGTAGAGGAAGCTGCCCTGCTGTAGTCATTTCAGAGAGACAGTAGAGGAAGCTGCCCTGCTGTAGTCATTTCAGAGAGACAGTAGAGGAAGCTTCCCTGCTGTAGTCATTTCAGAGAGACAGTAGAGGAAGCTGCCCTGCTGTGGTCATTTCAGAGAGACAGTAGAGGAAGCTGCCCTGCTGTAGTCATTTCAGAGAGACAGTAGAGGAAGCTTCCCTGCTGTGGTCATTTCAGAGAGACAGTAGAGGAAGCTGCCCTGCTGTAGTCATTTCAGAGAGACAGTAGAGGAAGCTTCCCTGCTGTAGTCATTTCAGAGAGACAGTAGAGGAAGCTGCCCTGCTGTGGTCATTTCAGAGAGACAGTAGAGGAAGCTTCCCTGCTGTAGTCATTTTAGAGAGACAGTAGAGGAAGCTGCCCTGCTGTGGTCATTTCAGAGAGACAGTAGAGGAAGCTGCCCTGCTGTAGTCATTTCAGAGAGACAGTAGAGGAAGCTGCCCTGCTGTAGTCATTTCAGAGAGACAGTAGAGGAAGCTTCCCTGCTGTAGTCATTTCAGAGAGACAGTAGAGGAAGCTGCCCTGCTGTAGTCATTTCAGAGACAGTAGAGGAAGCTGCCCTGCTGTAGTCATTTCAGAGACAGTAGAGGAAGCTGCCCTGCTGTAGTCATTTCAGAGAGACAGTAGAGGAAGCTTTCCTGCTGCAGTCATTTCAGAGAGACAGTAGACTATTGTATTTCTGATGTGGATTACGCACTGAACTGTCAGTGGGCTGTGGCTGTTCATATATACAGTAGATGATCACTTTCTGGCAGGTGGATCACTTTGTGGCAGGTGTCTCATCTTGGTCTGTTCACATGCGTTTGTGGATGTGGATCACTCTCTTGCAGTTGAGGCAGCGGTGTTCTACGTCCTTACAGGAGTCAACACAGAACGGAATCAAACAGCATGGCCAGCACCTAGAGAAGGAGAGACAGAGAGAGAGAGACAGAGAGAGAGAGAGATGAAGATTCAGTGTGTGTGTATTCCTGTAACCTGTGTGTGTGTTCATGTAACCTGTGTGTGTATTCCTGTAACCTGTGTGTGTGTTCATGTAATCTGTGTGTGTGTATTCCTGTAACGTGTGTGAGTATTCCTGTAACCTGTGTGTGTGTATTCCTGTAACCTGTGTGTGTGTTCATGTAACCTGTGTGTGTATTCCTGTAACCTGTGTGTGTGTTCATGTAATCTGTGTGTGTGTATTCCTGTAACGTGTGTGAGTATTCCTGTAACCTGTGTGTGTGTATTCCTGTAACCTGTGTGTGTGTTCATGTAACCTGTGTGTGTATTCCTGTAACCTGTGTGTGTGTTCATGTAATCTGTGTGTGTGTATTCCTGTAACCTGTGTGTGTATTCCTGTAACCTGTGTGTGTATTCCTGTAACCTGTGTGTGTGTATTCCTGTAACCTGTGTGTGTGTTCATGTAACCTGTGTGTGTGTATTCCTGTAACCTGTGTGTGTATTCCTGTAACCTGTGTGTGTATTCCTGTAACCTGTGTGTGTGTTCATGTAACCTGTGTGTGTGTATTCCTGTAACCTGTGTGCGTATTCCTGTAACCTGTGTGTGTATTCCTGCAACCTGTGTGTGTGTTCATGTAACCTGTGTGTGTGTATTCCTGTAACCTGTTTGTGTGTATTCCTGTAACCTGTGTGTGTATTCCTGTAACCTGTGTGTGTGTATTCCTGTAACCTGTGTGTGTATTCCTGTAACCTGTGTGTGTGTGTGTGTATTCCTGTAACCTGTGTGTGTATTCCTGTAACCTGTGTGTGTGTTCATATAACCTGTGTGTGTATTCCTGTAACCTGTGTGTGTGTATTCCTGTAACCTGTGTGTGTGTATTCTTGTAACCTGTGTGTGTGTATTCCTGTAACCTGTGTGTGTGTATTCCTGTAACCTGTGTGTGTGTATTCCTGTAACCTGTGTGTGTGTATTCCTGTAACCTGTGTGTGTGTGTATTCCTGTAACCTGTGTGTGTGTGTATTCCTGTAACCTGTGTGTGTGTGTGTATTCCTGTAACCTGTGTGTGTGTATTCCTGTAACCTGTGTGTGTATTCCTGGCCAGTCTCTTGACAACAAGGTAGATGAAATTCGAGCAAGGGTTCCCTTCCAGAGAGACATCAGAGACTGTAACGTTCTTTGTTTCACAGAAACATGGCTCACTCGGGATACGTTATCAGAGTCTGTACAGCCACCTGGTTTCTTCACACATCGCGCCGACTGAAATAAACATCTCTCTGGGAAGAAGAGGGGCGGGGGTGTAGCCTCATGATTAACGAGTTGTGGTGTAATCATAACAACATACAGGAACTCAAGTCCTTTTGTTCACCTGACCTAGAATTTCTTACGATCAAATGCCGACCGCATTATCAACCAAGAGAATTGTCTTAGATTATAATCACAGCTGTGTATATCCCCCCCAAGCAGACACCTCGACGGCCCTGAAAGAACTTCATTGGACTCTATGTAAATTGGAAACCACATATCCTGAGGCTGCATTTATTGTAGCTGGGGATTTTAACATGGCTAATCTAAAAACAAGGCTCCCTAAATTTTATCAGCATATCGAATGCGCGACCCGGGCTGGCAACACTAGATCATTGCTACTGTCACGGTCGTTGAAAGAACTGGACCAAGGTGCAGCGTGGTGAGCGTACATGTTCTTTTATTTGAAAAATGACGCCGACAAAACAATAAACACTACAAAACAAACCGTGAAGCTAAAGTCTATGTGCCATAAACAAAGTCAACTTCAGGTGGGAAAAAGGGCTACCTAAGTATGGTCCTCAATCAGAGACAACGATAGACAGCTGTCCCTGATTGAGAACCCTACCCGCCCAAAAACATAGAAATACAAATAATAGAACATAGAATACCCACCCCAACTCACACCCTGACCAAACCAAAATAGAGACATAAAAAGGATCTCTAAGGTCAGGCCGTGACTGTACCCCCCCCCCAAAGGTGCGGACTCTGGCCGCACCTTTGGGGGGTCTACTGTCACGCCCTGACCTTAGACGCAGACCCCACTCCACCACTGGCTCACCCCACTTTGGTGGCACCTCTGGTGCGGGGACCCTCGTCGCCGACCCCGGACGGAGCACCCTCGTTGCGGGCCCCGGACTGGGCACACTCGTTGCGGGCCCCGGACTGGGCACACTCGTTGCGGGCTCCGGACTGGGCACCCTCGTTGCAGGCCCCAGACTGGAGACCGTCGCTGGGGGCTCCGGACTGGAGACCGTCGCTGGAGACTCCGGACTGGAGACCGTCGCTGGAGGCTCCGGACTGGAGACCGTCGCTGGAGGCTCCGGACTGGAGACCGTCGCTGGAGGCTCCGGACTGGAGAACGTCGCTGGAGGCTCCGGACTGGAGGCCGTCGCTGGAGGCTCCGGACTGGAGACCGTCGCTGGAGACTCCGGACTGGAGACCGTCGCTGGAGGCTCCGGACTGGAGACCGTCGCTGGAGGCTCCGGACTGGAGAACGTCGCTGGTGGCTCCGGACTGGAGGCCGTCGCTGGAGGCTCCGGACTGGAGGCCTTCGTTGGAGGCTTCGTGCCATGACTCCTCACTGGAGGCTTCGTGCCATGGATCACCACTGGAGGCTTCGTGCCACTCACTTCCGTCATCATGAAGTGCTTTGAGAGACTAGTCAAGGATCATATCACCTCCACCCTACCTGACACCCTAGACCCACTCCAATTTGCTTACTGCCCCAATAGGTCCACAGACGACGCAATCGCAATCACACTGCACACTACCCTAACCCATCTGGACAAGAGGGATACCTATGTAAGAATGCTGTTCATTGATCACAGCTCAGCATTTAACATGATAGTACCCTCCAAACTCGTCATTAAGCTCGAGACCCTGTGCTACTGGGTCCTGGACTTTCTGACGGTATGCCCCCAGGTGGTGAGGGTAGGTAACATCTCCACCCCGCTGATCCTCAACACTGGGGCCCCACAAGGGTGTGTTCTCAGTCCTCTCCTGTACTCCCTGTTCACCCATGACTGCGTGGCCATGCACGCCTCCAACTCAATCATCAAGTTTGCAGACGACAGTACAGCGTTAGGCTTGATTACCAACAACGACGAGACGGCCTACAGGGAGGTGAGGGCCCTCAGAGTGTGGTGTCAGGAAAATAACCTCACACTCAACGTCAACAAAACAAAGGAGATGATTGTGGACTTCAGGAAACAGCAGAGGGAGCATCCCCCTATCCACATCGACGGGACAGTAGTGGAGAAGGTGGAAAGTTCCTCGGCGTACACATCACGGACAAACTGAAATGGTCCACCCACACAGACAGCGTGGTGAAGAAGGAGCAACAGCGCCTCTTCAACCTCAGGAGGCTGAAGAAATTTGGCTTGTCACCAGAAACACTCACAAACTTTTACAGATGCACAATCGAGAGCATCCTGTCGGGCTGTATCACCGCCTGGTACGGCAACTGCTCCGCCCACAACCGTAAGGCTCTCCTGAGGGTAGTGAGGTCTGCACAACGCATCACCGGGGGCAAACTACCTGCCCTCCAGGACACCTACACCACCCGATGTCACAGGAAGGCCAAAAAGATAATCAAGGACAACAACCACTGCCTGTTCACCCCGCTATCATCCAGAAGGCGAGGTCAGTACAGGTTTATCAAAGCTGGGACCGAGAGACTGAAAAACAGCTTCTATCTCAAGGCCATCAGACTGTTGAACAGCCATCGCTAACATTGAGTGGCTGCTGCCAACATACAGACTCAATCTCTAGCCACTTTAATAATTAATAATTGGATGGAATAAATGTATCACTAGTCACTTAAACAATGCCACTTTATATAATGTTTACATACCCTACATTACTCATCTCATATGTATATACTGTACTCTATACCATCTACTGCCTATGCCGTTCGGCCATCGCTCATCCATATATTTATATGTACATATTCTTAATCATTCCTTTACACTTGTGTGTATAAGGGAGTTGTTGTGGAATTGTTAGATGACTTGTTAGATATTACTGCACTGTCGGAACTAGAAGCACAAGCATTTCACTACACTCGCATTAACATCTGCTAACCATGTGTATGTGACCATTAACATCTGATTTGATTTAACTAGGCAAGTCAGTTAAGAAAAAAAATCTTATTTACAATGACGGCCTAGGAACAGTGAGTTAACTGCCCTGTTCAGGGGCAGAACGACAGATTTTTACCTTGTCAGCTCGGGGATTCGATCTAGCAACCTTTCGGTTACTAGTCCAAAGCTCTAACCACTAGGTTACCTGCCACCCCTACGTACAGGCATATACAGTGGGGAGAACAAGTATTTGATACACTGCCGATTTTGCAGGTTTTCCTACTTACAAAGCATGTAGAGGTCTGTAATTTTTATCATAGGTACACTTCAACTATGAGAGACGGAATCTAAAACAAAAATCCAGAAAATCACATTGTATGATTTTTAAGTAATTAATTTGCATTTTATTGCATGACATAAGTATTTGATACATCAGAAAAGCAGAACTTAATATTTGGTACAGAAACCTTTGTTTGCAATTACAGAGATCATACGTTTCCTGTAGTTCTTGACTAGGTTTGCACACACTGCAGCAGGGATTTTGGCCCACTCCTCCCTACAGATCTTCTCCAGATCCTTCAGGTTTCGGGGCTGTCGCTGGGCAATACGGACTTTCAGCTCCCTCCAAAGATTTTCTATTGGGTTCAGGTCTGGAGACTGGCTAGGCCACTCCAGGACCTTGAGATGCTTCTTACGGAGCCACTCCTTAGTTGCCATGGCTGTGTGCTTCGTGTCGTTGTCATGCTGGAAGACCCAGCCACGACCCATCTTCAATGCTCTTACTGAGGGAAGGAGGTTGTTGGCCAAGATCTCGCGATACATGGCCCCATCCATCCTCCCCTCAATACGGTTCAGTCGTCCTGTCCCCTTTGCAGAAAAGCATCCCCAAAGAATGATGTTTCCACCTCCATGCTTCACGGTTGGGATGGTGTTCTTGGGGTTGTACTCATACTTCTTCTTCCTCCAAACACGGCGAGTGGAGTTAGACCAAAAAGCTCTATTTTTGTCTCATCAGACCACATGACCTTCTCCCATTCCTCCTCTGGATCATCCAGATGGTCATTGGCAAACTTCAGACGGGCCTGGACATGCACTGGCTTAAGCAGGGGGACCTTGCGTGCGCTGCAGGATTTTAATCCATGACGGCGTAGTGTGTTACTAATGGTTTTCTTTGAGACTGTGGTCCCAGCTCTCTTCAGGTCATTGACCAGGTCCTGCCGTGTAGTTCTGGGCTGATCCCTCACCTTCCTCATGATCATTGATGCCCCACGAGGTGAAATCTTGCATGGAGCCCCAGACCGAGGGTGATTGACCGTCATCTTGAACTTCTTCCATTTTCTAATAATTGCGCCAACAGTTGTTTCCTTCTCACCAAGCTGCTTGCCTATTGTCCTGTAGCCCATCCCAGCCTTGTGCAGGTCTACAATTTTATCCCTGATGTCCTTACACAGCTCTCTGGTCTTGGCCATTGTGGAGAGGTTGGAATCTGTTTGATTGAGTGTGTGGACAGGTGTCTTTTATACAGGTAACGAGTTCAAACAGGTGCAGTTAATACAGGTAATGAGTGGAGAACAGGAGGGCTTCTTAAAGAAAAACTAACAGGTCTGTGAGAGCCGGAATTCTTACTGGTTGGTAGGTGATCAAATACTTATGTCATGCAATAAAATGCAAATTAATTATTTAAAAATCATACAATGTGATTTTCTGGATTTTTGTTTTAGATTCCGTCTCTCACAGTTGAAGTGTACCTATGATAAAAATGACAGACCTCTACATGCTTTGTAAGTAGGAAAACCTGCAAAATCGGCAGTGTATCAAATACTTGTTCTCCCCACTGTATATACACTGCTCAAAAAAATAAAGGGAACACTAAAATAACACATCCTAGATCTGAATGAATGAAATATTCTTATTAAATACTTTTCTTTACATAGTTGAATGTGCTGACAACAAAATCATACAAAAATGATCAATGGAAATCAAATTTATCAACCCATGGAGGTCTGGATTTGGAGTCACACTCAAAATTAAAGTGGAAAACCACACTACAGGCTGATCCAACTTTGATGTAATGTCCTTAAAACAAGTCAAAATGAGGCTCAGTAGTGTGTGTGGCCTCCACGTGCCTGTATGACCTCCCTACAACGCCTGGGCATGCTCCTGATGAGGTGGCGGATGGTCTCCTGAGGGATCTCCTCCCAGACTTGGACTAAAGCATCCGCCAACTCCTGGACAGTCTGCGGTGCAACATGGCGTTGGTGGATGGAGCGAGACATGATGTCCCAGATGTGCTCAATTGGATTCAGGTCTGGGGAACGGGCGTGCCAGTCCATAGCATCAATGCCTTCCTCTTGCAGGAACTGCTGACACACTCCAGCCACATGAGGTCTAGCATTGTCTTGCATTAGGAGGAACCCAGGGCCAACCGCACCAGCATATGGTCTCACAAGGGGTCTGAGGATCTTATCTCGGTACCTAATGGCAGTCAGGCTACCTCTGGCGAGCCCATGGAGGGCTGTGCGGCCCCCCAAAGAAATGCCACCCCACACCATGACTGACCCACCGCCAAACCGGTCATGCTGGAGGATGTTGCAGGCAGCAGAACGTTCTCCACGGCGTCTCCAGACTGTCACGTCTGTCACGTGCTCAGTGTGAACCTGCTTTCATCTGTGAAGCGCACAGGGCGCCAGTGGCGAATTTGCCAATCTTGGTGTTCTCTGGCAAATGCCAAACGTCCTGCACGGTGTTGGGCTGTAAGCACAACCCCCACCTGTGGACGTCGGACCCTCATACCACCCTCATGGAGTCTGTTTCTGACCGTTTGAGCAGACACATGCACATTTGTGGCCTGCTGGAGGTCATTTTGCAGGGCTCTGGCAGTGCTCCTCCTTGCACAAAGGCGGAGGTAGCGGTCCTGCTGCTGGGTTGTTGCCCTCCTACGGCCTCCTCCACGTCTCCTGATGTACTGGCCTGTCTCCTGGTAGCGCCTCCATGCTCTGGACACTACGCTGACAGACACAGCAAACCTTCTTGCCACAGCTCGCATTGATGTGCCATCCTGGATGAGCTGCACTACCTGAGCCACTTGTGTGGGTTGTAGACTCCGTCTCATGCTACCACTAGAGTGAAAGCACCGCCAGCATTCAAAAGTGACCAAAACATCAGCCAGGAAGCATAGGAACTGAGAAGTGGTCGGTGGTCACCACCTGCAGAACCACTCCTTTATTGGGGGTGTCTTGCTAATTGCCTATAATTTCCACCTGTTGTCTATTCCATTTGCACAACAGCATGTGAAATTTATTGTCAATCAGTGTTGCTTCCTAAGTGGACAGTTTGATTTCACAGAAGTGTGATTGACTTGGAGTTACATTGTGTTGTTTAAGTGTTCCCTTTATTTTTTTAGCAGTGTATATATGTGTGTGTGTGTGTGTGTGTGTGTGCGTGCGTGCATGTGTGTGCATAACTCACATGAAGCAGCAGAGGGCTCCACAGATGACCCAGGTGAGTAGTGCAGTGGTGTGTGTGGTCTCTGTCAGAACCTGGACCTGACAGTGTGGACACGTCATCTGGCCGGACACGTCTCTAGGCAGCGGCTGCTGCATCACCACCACCTGGGTTACTGCAGAGGGAGGAGAATACTGGTTAGAACCAGATAGAACTGGATAAAACTGGATATAACTTCATAGAATTGGATAGAACTGGACAGAACTAGAAAGAATCACCACCACCCAGGTTACTGTAGGGAGAGGGAAATACTGGTCAGAACCAGATAGAACCAGATAGAACTGGACAGGACTAGAAAGAATCACCACCACCCGGGTTACTGCAGGGAGAGGGAAATACTGGTCAGAACTGGATAGAACTCAATAGAATGGGATAGAACTGGACAGAACCAGACAGAGCTAGATAGAACAGGATAGAACTGGATAGAACAACTTAGGCCCCCAAAAAATTGTGTCGCTTGTTGTTAGTTCTATATTTCAAACCCCTAAAGAGGTAGAGGATTCGAGGGGTTGCTAAGGCTGGGTGTTGCTAAGGCCAGGACGTCCAGCAAATACCTTGTGTTTGTACAACTTGGTTCTCGTTTGTCACGGGGTACTGTGAATAATAAAAAAAGGAACCGATTTAGGTAGTTTTGGTCAGACAGTTTGGAGTTTATTTCAGTGTGTGTGTGTGACTCACCGCTGGGGGCATTTGTAGGTTGTGCCATGCCCATGTCGTATTGGGGAGGTGGTGGGTACATGCCGGGTTGGGGACCTGATAAACAAGGGATGAATAAATACATCAATACACTGTCATTTACCGCAAACCCAGGGATACAGAGTGGTTGGCCAGCGTTATGGGAACACAAACCCAGGGACACAGAGTCGTTGGCCAGCGTTATGGGAACCCAAACCCAGAGATACAGAGTGGTTGGCCAGCACTATGGGACCATAAACCCAGGGATACAGAGTGGTTGGCCAGCATTATGGGAACAAACCCAGGGATACAGAGTGGTTGGCCAGCCCTTAACAATGATGTTCATGACATCTATGGCTA
Source organism: Salvelinus alpinus (assembly GCF_045679555.1). NCBI lineage: Eukaryota > Metazoa > Chordata > Actinopteri > Salmoniformes > Salmonidae > Salvelinus > Salvelinus alpinus. Next base: position 130,780,738 of record NC_092087.1, read on the forward strand.
TCGTGACACACACATCGGCTGTCCCCATAGGAGCACCCTTTTCGGTTCCAGGAAGAACCCTTTTAGGTTCCAAGAAGAACCCTTTTCGGTTCCAGGAAGAACCCTTTTAGGTTCCAAGAAGAACCCTTTCATGTTCCAGGAAGGTTCTAGATAGCGCCTTATTTTCTAAGAGTATAAGCTTAAACTGTCCCTAAGAGTATCAGTGTAGATCTGATCTCTTACCTCCCTGGAAGCCAGGCTGAGGGGGGTAGGCTGTTCCCCCGCCACTTCCCTGGTAGCCAGGCTGAGGGGGGTAGGCTGTTCCCCCGCCACTTCCCTGGTAGCCGGGGTAGGGGTAGGGGGGAGCAGACGCGTCCAGCGGGGGTTCATACTGGCTCTTCTCCATACTGTCTGGGGGGGGGGGGAGAGAGAGAGTGGAAGACAGTGAGCACAAACACAGTGAGCACACCTTATGAAAATATCACATTGAGAAAACATATGTTTCTGCCCCCACCTTCTCTCCCCACTCCCCCTTATCTCTCTCACCTTTCTTCTTTCACACACACACACACACACACACACACACACACACACACACACACACACACACACACACACACACACACACACACACACACACACACACACACACACACACACACACACACACACACACACACACACACACACACACACTCTTCTTGTTCAAGCTGTTGCTTATAACAATGATACACACCCCTGTATTCAACCGGGCAGGTTTGGTGACATTTCATTGGACAAAGACTTGGCCTGTAGAATCTGAGTAGTACAAGCCAAAAACAACACCACCACTAATGAATGCCACACACCCACTAAATCTATCAGAATAACTCTAACCCTGGTCTATGTTACTGGTGAATGATCAACAGTTAGAGTCAGTTAGAAAACGTTTAAGTGTCAATCTACACTGACACATCAATTGACAATACAAAATACAGAGGCAGCCCTTTCCTGCAGTCAATGTCCAGAAGTGCCCTCTGTGACATCATGGCCCTTTCCTGCAGTCAATGTCCAGAAGTGCCCTCTGTGACCTCATGGCCCTTTCCTGCAGTCAATGTCCAGAAGCGCCCTCTGTGACCTCATGGCCCTTTCCTGCAGTCAATGTCCAGAAGTGCCCTCTGTGACATCATGGCCCTTTCCTGCAGTCAATGTCCAGAAGTGCCCTCTGTGACCTCATGGCCCTTTCCTGCAGTCAATGTCCAGAAGTGACCTCATGGCCCTTTCCTGCAGTCAATGTCCAGAAGTGCCCTCTGTGACCTGATGGGTGGAATGTTATTCATGACGAAAATCCAGTGTTTCTATGTCAAACTGTTTTGTTATATTTCAGTCTTCTGTGATGTATATAAAGTGTAATATTGGGATGCAAACTCAAAACTGAATACATTTCAACTCTATACCTGACAAGGTACAGGTCTCTTTTTTTAAGCCCATAACCATGTGTGTGAGGTGTATACTTTGGTTTCAAAGTAGATTTGTTAAAGACTACCAAAAATCACACACTGCAGTAAAAGGTTCCAAGCCATATTATGGACCTCTCAGATAGTTTTTAGACACTAGTCAGTCATAGGCAAACACAGTGCAGTATGTCATCTGGAATCAGCTATATACACAGTACAGTATGTAATGTGGAATCAGCTATAATACACAGTGCAGTATGTCATGTGGAATCAGCTATAATACACAGTACAGTATGTCATGTGGAATCAGCTATAATACACAGTGCAGTATGTCATGTGGAATCAGCTATAATACACAGTGCAGTATGTCATGTGGAATCAGCTATAATACACAGTGCAGTATGTCATGTGGAATCAGCTATAATACACAGTGCAGTATGTCATCTGTAATCAGCTATAATACACAGTGCAGTATGTCATCTGTAATCAGCTATAATACACAGTGCAGTATGTCATGTGGAATCAGCTATAATACACAGTGCAGTATGTCATGTGGAATCAGCTATAATACACAGTGCAGTATGTCATGTGGAATCAGCTATAATACACAGTGCAGTATGTCATCTGTAATCAGCTATAATACACAGTGCAGTATGTCATGTGGAATCAGCTATAATACACAGTGCAGTATGTCATGTGGAATCAGCTATAATACACAGTGCAGTATGTCATCTGGAATCAGCTATAATACACAGTGCAGTATGTCATCTGTAATCAGCTATAATACACAGTGCAGTATGTCATCTGTAATCAGCTATAATACATCACATGATCTAAACATAATTGATCTACGTGCTCTCCATTAGGAAACAGGTCTTCTGATCCCAATGGGACTTCCTGGTTCAATTTAGGTTCAATAAATAAATACAAATTCTAACTTCATGATTCATTCTAACCTCAGGCTCATCAATAACCTTTACTTACAGTAACCAGGTCAGTCGTTAAAAACAAAGTATTATAAGGAAATGCATAGATTATACTACTGCGCTATACATACAGTGCATTCAGAAAGTATTCAGACCTCTTGACTTTTTCTACATTTATTTAGAAATTACAGCCTTATTTTAAAATTGATTAAATTTGTAAAAATCCTCCAAAATCTACACACAATACAACATAATGACATCACAATACCCCATAATGACAAAGCAAAAACAGGTTCTTAAAAATGATTGCAATTTTCAAAAAAACAGAAATACCTTATTTACATAAGTATTCAGACCCTTTGCTATGAAATTTACTCTAAATTGAGCTCAGGTGCATCCTGTTTCCATCGATCATCCTTGAAATGTTTCTACAACTTGGGACATAAGCCTATGAGTAAATGTTATACAGCATCATGTAGTTGACGATGGTGTTGTTATGAAGCTGTAACGGAGGCTTATCTGTTGGACTTTGTTCCACGGGATCATGAGGAAGTGAGGTTGAGTTGTTTAGTATGTGTGTGTGTGTGTTGCGGGGAGCTGCTGCTGCGCAGAAGAAAAATCAGCCCGCGCAGAGTAGCACGAGATTGAACCTCTCGACTTTCTAGTTTCCCCCGTTAGTTAACACTATCAACGTTTCCCTCTACTGTGGGAATTGGGATCTAATCAACGCAATATTAGCTACTTTCAATGCAACATACCGAAACAAAACCATCGATTCAAGAGACTTGTCATAGGCAGAACGCATCAGAGTAGGATTCTATTGCATTGACACATACTCTGATCTAAACAGACCGGTGCGCCATAACCAATCAGAGCTGCAGTAGGCGCCATAACCAATCAGAGCTGCAGTAGGCCTGGTGCGCCATAACCAATCAGAGCTGCAGTAGGCCTGGTGCGCCATAACCAATCAGAGCTGCAGTAGGCCTATATGCAAATAAACCACTGCCATATATGTGCCATTCACGTTGAACGTGACTGTCTTTACAGAATCTGCGGTCGTGAGTAGATGAGCTGTTTTGAGATCATATCCTCTGCTAGTTAGTGAGTTATTAGCCCAGTTATAGATACGTTTGAGTCAGCAATGGGGGAGTGGTTGCTTCCTACAAGACACAACACGTGTGCATTTCTAGACATCTTTGAAAAGGGAGTCAGTTAAAGAGCGTTTTTGTGTTAAAGGGGCAGTGTTGTATTTTGTTGTATTTGTCAGATTCTCTGTAATAATGGTATGGGAATAAAATGGTTTCTTGCATCAAACGACTCAACAACATTTTCAGTCACCTCCTTGTCTGAAGGACAAGTGGATAAACAGGTTCATGTCAAGCCCTGAATGATTTTTTCAAACCTCTCATAGAATGTAGGCCTACATTGAACACCACATATTGGCTGCTACTGTTGGCTGAATGATAGAACAGCTATTTCCATGTTAAAATGTTATGGGATGCATTTTCTCCATTGTTTTTGATGGTAGACCAAACTGGTAGGTCTACATTATGACCAAATAGTAGTCTACTTGATCACTGTTAAAACCAGGGGCGCAACTTTGGTTTTATAAGTGGGGGGGACATAGTTGTATTATTTTTATCCACTCGGATAAACACTCCAAACAACCTACCTGGCCGCTCGGAGGCGTCCGCATGGTCCTAAAGCACACCGCAGTACCGTAGTACACTACCGTATGGGCCCTGGTCAACAGTGGTACACTACCGTATGGGCCCTGGTCAACAGTGGTACACTACCGTATGGTCCCTGGTCAACAGTAGTACACTACCGTATGGGCCCTGGTCAACAGTAGTACACTACCCTATGGGCCCTGGTCAACAGTAGTACACTACCCTATGGGCCCTGGTCAACAGTAGTACACTACCCTATGGGCCCTGGTCAACAGTAGTATTCTACCCCATGGGCCCTGGTCAACAGTAGTACACTACCCTATGGGCCCTGGTCAACAGTAGTATTCTACCCTATGGGCCCTGGTCAACAGTAGTACTCTACCCTATGGGCCCTGGTCAACAGTAGTATTCTACCCTATGGGCCCTGGTCAACAGTAGTGCTCTACCCTATGGGCCCTGGTCAACAGTAGTACACTACCCCATGGGTCCTGGTCAACAGTAGTATTCTACCCTATGGGCCCTGGTCAACAGTAGTATTCTACCCTATGGGCCCTGGTCAACAGTAGTATTCTACCCTATGGGCCCTGGTCAACAGTAGTACACTACCCTATGGGCCCTGGTCAACAGTAGTACACTACCCTATGGGCCCTGGTCAACAGTAGTACTCTACCCTATGGGCCCTGGTCAACAGTAGTACACTACCCTTTGGGCCCTGGTCAACAGTAGTATACTACCCTATGGGCCCTGGTCAACAGTAGTACTCTACCCCATGGGCCCTGGCGCTGTCTGTGTGTACACATCTAACAGCTCTGTCTGTGTGTACACATCTAACAGCGCTGTCTGTGTGTACACATCTAACAGCTCTGTCTGTGTGTACACATCTAACAGCTCTGTCTGTGTGTACACATCTAACAGCTCTGTCTGTGTGTACACATCTAATAGCTCTGTCTGTGTGTATACATCTAACAGCTCTGTCTGTGTGTATACATCTAACAGCTCTGTCTGTGTGTACACATCTAATAGTGCTGTCTGTGTGTACACATCTAACAGCGCTGTCTGTGTGTACACATCTAACAGCGCTGTCTGTGTGTACACATCTAACAGAGCTGTCTGTGTGTACACATCTAACAGCTCTGTCTGTGTGTACACATCTAACAGCGCTGTCTGTGTGTACACATCTAACAGCTCTGTCTGTGTGTACACATCTAACAGCTCTGTCTGTGTGTACACATCTAACAGCGCTGTCTGTGTGTACACATCTAACAGCTCTGTCTGTGTGTACACATCTAACAGCTCTGTCTGTGTGTACACATCTAACAGCGCTGTCTGTGTGTACACATCTAACAGCTCTGTCTGTGTGTACACATCTAACAGCTCTGTCTGTGTGTACACATCTAACAGCTCTGTCTGTGTGTACACATCTAACAGCGCTGTCTGTGTGTACACATCTAACAGCTCTGTCTGTGTGTACACATCTAACAGCTCTGTCTGTGTGTACACATCTAACAGCGCTGTCTGTGTGTACACATCTATCATTAGGCACCAAGACAGAGTTAGAAGAAGGTAGGGTGACTGGTGCTGTTTTCTCTAAACCGATTTAAAAAACACCCCGCTTCTAAGTCTTTTCCTTCTCACGTAGCAACACACACAAAACAAACACAGATATTCCTAGTCCTACACACAACTCTTTCATATTTTATTACATCCTGCAAAGAAGCACTCTGAAACCCCTCAACTCAGAGCACTCTTTCCCAGCCACGAGCAGAGAGACAGCCCCTTACCTTTTTGGAGTCCTGGAGGAGACGAGGTACTGTGGACTGGAGCCCTGGAGGAGACGAGGTACTGTGGACTGGAGTCCTGGAGGAGACGAGGTACTGTGGACTGGAGCCCTGGAAGAGACGAGGTACTGTGGACTGGAGTCCTGGAGGAGACGAGGTACTGTGGACTGTGTGGAGCTAAAGATCAGAGCTGCTACTCCCTCGAGAGACCGTGAGAAAGTGAACCAGGTAGGAAAGAGAGTGAGAACGAGAGCACACACAGAAGGGAGGAATGAGGAAGGTGTGAGGCAGATGAGGTAACAACGTTATCTGAAGTGGCTGAATAGTGAACACAAGCCTGATGGAAAATAACTACACCTGTTGGTCAATCACTAGTTCCAGTGTTAGTGTGTGTGTGTGTGTGTGTGTGTGTGTGTGTGTGTGTGTGTGTGTGTGTGTGTGTGTGTGTGTGTGTGTGTGTGTGTGTGTGTGTGTGTGTGTGTGTGTGTGTGTGTGTGTGTGTGTGTGTTTTGAGGGGAAATTGTGGCTGTGGTGAATGAATGTGTTTATAGTTCTCGAAAAACAACGTTGTGGTTGGAAAATAAGTTTGTTGGTGAGATGAGTCATCTTCAGTTAGACTATTAGAACGTACTGCAGACTAGATATTACTTAACTAACATTGGTCCATTGGTGTTTGGAAAAAAGGTCATTAGAACACCTAACACAGGCCTTTTTTCATGTGAATACATTTTAGAAAAGTGTGTGTGCTCATCCATCCACCATTTGTTGTTACCTGAGAATGTATACTGAACAAAAATATAAACGTAACATGTAACAATTTCAACAGTTTTACTGAGTTACAGTAAATCAGTCAATTGAAATAAATGTATTAGGCTCTAATCTATGGATTTCATATGACTGGGCAGGGGCGCAGCCATAGATGGGCATGGAAGAGCATAGGCCCACCCACTTGGGAGCCAGGCCCAACCAATCAGAATCATTTGTTTCCCCACAAAAGGGCTTTATTAGAGACAGAAATAGTCCTCAGTTTCATCAGCTGTCTGGGTGGCTGGTCTCAGACGATCCCGCAGGTGAAGAACACGGATGTGGAGGTCCTGGGCTGGCGTGGTTATTCAACATTCTGCCATATTCTCTAAAACAACGTTGGAGGCGGCTTATGGTAGAGAAATTAACATTACATTATCTGGCAACAGCTCTGGTGAACATTCCTGCAGTCAGCGTGCCAATTGCATGCTCCCTCAAAACTTGAGACATCTGTGGCATTGCACACTTTTAGAGTGGCCTCCCGCCCACATACACTTGTATCCCTCCCCTGGCTTGGCTACAGCGGGGTACCGTTCAGAGTAATGGCATCCCGGAGGAATGGAACTTCAAGCATTTCTCTACCCTTCACCAGGTGGTTACAGACTGAAACAACGCAGAGAGGATTCGCCATGAGTCCAAAACACTGTATAAGGAGTCCGAGTCCGGGACTCTGCACACCCAAGCTGAGGGGACGCGGCACCTGGGCGAGAGACTGCAGCATATCCACTTCTGGAAGTCAGAGCTGCAGCGGCACATGAAACAGCTGGTGGCCGAGACAGACCTCCTCCTGGGGCAGAAGAGGAGGCTGTTGAAGGCGCTGGACGCCACCGAGACCCCGTTCGCCATCGCCACGGATAACCTAACCTGTCGGTCGGTAACAGCGACCGCGTAGAAGAGGAGCTGCTGACGATACAAAAAAATATTGATTTGTCTTTGCTCTAGTTCACCTAAATACTTGTATCATTACTAAATGTTGCCTAGACGTTACTTCACTAGAAACCAATCTGAAAATAACGTGATGGTTGTGTTTGTGTACCACAGGAGGTGGAGGTGATCAGGAGCATCCAGGCTCTGTTGAAGAGAACGCTGAGTCAGGCTGTCAATCAAATCAAGTGAGCGTCACAATTAAACAATAAGGGTTTTTATTTATCAAAACTTGGATGATACAAATTATGACAAGGAAATAAACCAAAGTGCTTTAAAATATAGCAAGAGCTAAATGACTTGAAAAACGGACTGTCCTATAAAGTATTAACGTTAAAAATAACTAAGCTATAACGTGCAGGAACAGAACGTACATAAACCAAAAATCAACTCACTGGTGGGACGTTCCACGGAGACTATAAGGGGAGTGGCCAGCTCCAAGGCAAGTCTGCAAACCATCCATTTTTACATTTCTACAATAATGATAACGTTAAATACAAGCATTATTTTAACAATAACAGTACACAATATCAATGTATAACTGTACTTCGCTATTGTAAACTCCTCAAAGGGAAAAAGAGTTCCACTGGGTTGAACAGAGAGTGGGCATTTCCCAACGCCCTTCCGGAAACGTATTTTAACCCTGGGATTCAGGTCGGACCTCCTTTATCAGAACACCGCGGCATCCATCACTGCTGAGAAATAGACGTAAACAAGACATTACTTTGAACCGTGACTATTTACTTGAGAATGATAATGGTTAAATTATACCAATGACTGTTACCACGTAAACTATGAAGCGTTCACGAAACTGGTACTAACTCGTTTTAGTAAATGTGAAGCTCCAGTTCAATTTCTTGTATTCAGAGTCTTTTTTATTATATAAATAAGTCATAAGAGCTAAGACACTACAATGGCGACGAGGATGATTACCTGCAGTGTGCATCACGAATGCAGATGGATCTCGTAGGAAGAGAGGAAGATGTTGACCCTGGAAGAGAGGAAGATTATGACCCTGTAAGAGAGGAAGATGTTGACCCTGTAGCACAACAGCTAGCAAGCAGTGACGACGAGGGGAGAGCGAGAACGAGGCGGCAGGTCAAAGACCCGTGGAGCCGGAGGTAAAGAGAATGGCTAGCATCGGGAAAATAGATGTTTGATGACACGCAAAAAAACTGGGCAACTTACATTGAACGACTGGAACAGTACTTCATTGCAAACGACATTGCTGACAACAAGAGAGTACCAGCGTTGTTGAGTTGAATTGCCCCAAATACGTACAGTTTGCTAAGAGATCTGACTGCCCCTCTGAAGCCCTCAAATAAAACATTCACAGATATTGTGGAGATATTGCAAAATCACCTAAACCACTCCTCATCGCGGAACGTTTTCGTTTCCACAAGAGAGATCAGAATGAGGGGAGGGTGTTAGTACATTTGTAGCAGAGTTGAAGAAACTGTCTGAACATTGCCAGTTTGGAGAGAACCTAAATGACACATTAAGGGATAGATTTGTTTGTGGACTGAAACATGAACACATTCAAAAACGTGTAAAAACGTTTCCTCACAGAATCAGATCTCACGTTTGCAAAGGCTGTTGAAATTGCTGTGACTATGGAAATCGCGACTAAAGATGCATTTGAGTTGCAAAGTAAAAGAAATACTGACCTATCACAAACTTCCCTGCACAAGTTTTCACGCAGACGACAGCGCCCACGTGTGGCCGAAAAATGCAACAGGTGTGACGGAGATGGTCACAGAGCAGAGGACTGCCGTTTCAAAGACGAAATTTGTCACAAATGCAGTAGAAGGGGGCACATTCAAAGAGCACGCAGAGCAAAGTTCAGTCACAACAGGAAAACTGAGATAATTAAAGGGTCTGTGAATGCACTAGCAGAGAACAGTGGCAGTGATTCAGATGAATTGGTACAATGGACGATGAATTGGTACAATGGAGTTAAACACAGTGACTTCTCCCAGCAGTAGCATAATATGGGTGACACCAGATATCGAAGGCAAACCCCTCAAAATGGAGCTGGACACAGGATCTGCAGTGTCTATAATTTCCACTACTGTCTACAATGAGCACTTCAAGGCTATCATGCTGAAGAACACAAATGTGTTGCTGAAGACCTACTCAGGAGAGCGATTGAGCCCAATGGGGGCGTTGCAGGTCAGAGTGCGGTATGGGGGGCAAACACAGCAGTTACAGCTGTATGTGGTGCCTGGAACTGGCCCACCATTATTTGGCAGGGAATGGCTTTCAAAAATGAAGCTGAACTGGTGTGACTTGAAAATGCTCCACACGTTCCAGTCCAAAGAGAAAGGCACCGACCAAACACTGGAACACTTGTGGAAGAAATACAACACAGTGTTCAGTGGTCAGATGGGAACAGTAAAAGGCTTCACAGCTAAACTTGTACTGAGAGATGACGCAACCCCAAAATTCTGCAAAGCCAGATCTGTTCCATACTCCCTGAGACCAAAGGTGGAAGCGAAAATCGATCGCTTGCAGGATACAGGGTCCTGACGAAAGTGGACAGAAGCGAATGGGCCACACCCATAGATCCTATTGTGAAGAAAGACGGGTCTGTTAGAATGTGTGGGGACTTCAAGGTTGCATGTGGACCAATACCCCCTGCCACGTCTGGATGACATCTTTGCTGCACTAGCTGGTGGGAAACACTTCAGTAAAATCGATCTGAAACAGGCTTACCTGTAGCTACCGGTTGAAGAGAGCTCCAAACAGTACCTGACAATGAACACACACAAAGGTCTATACAGGTATAACCGCCTGGTTTTTGGCATTGCATCGGCCCCATCCATTTGGCAACGAACTATTGACCAGATTTTGCAAGGAATCCCAGGAACCCAGTGTATCCTGGATGACATGATCATAACAGGACGCACCGACAAAGAGCACCTGGCTAACCTGGAAGAGGTCCTGAAAAGACTGAAAGAGTATGGTGTCTACAGGCAAACTTACAGAAGTGTGAGTTCTTCAAAGACAAGATTGTCTTCTGTGGACATGAAATCGACCGCAATGGATTGCACAAAACACAGGACAAAATCGAGGCAGTGGTACAGGCACCACGACCACAAAATATCACAGAAGTGAGATCTTTCACTGGACTGATCAATTACTACAGAAGATTCCTCCCAAACCTTTCAGCAGTACTCCAGCCTCTAAATCAGCTCCTGGAAAAGAATAGGACATGGCGGTGGACAGAACAGTGTGAAACTGCATTTCTTGAGGCAAAACGGCTCATCACATCTGATCAGGTCCTGATGCATTACGACCCTGAACTGCCAGTGAAGTTGGCTTGTGATGCGTCCCCTTATTGCTGCGGGGCCGTCCTTTCACACACACTGAAAGATGGGTCAGAGAGGCCAGTTGCATTTGCGTCACGAACGTTGAATGATGCAGAGAAACTACTCACAAATCGACAAAGAAGCACTGGCGCTAGTGTGGGGCGTCAAGACACTCCACGCATACCTATATGGCAAGCGTTTCTCTGGTTACGGATCACCAGCCGTTGCTTTCCATTTTCGGTCCAAAGAAAGGCATTCTGGGAATGCCAGGTTACAGCGATACGCCTTGTTCCTCCCAGTCATATGAATGACATTGAGTTTAAGCCGTCGTCCCTACACACAAATGCAGATGGATTATTCAGACTGCCGTGTACAAGAGAAAGACAAAGGAGTGTGGATGCAGTGGACATTTTCCATACCGCTCAGCTCGAGGCACTACCAGTCACAAGCACAGTTATCAAACAGGGAACAAGGAAAGATGTGACCTTGTCAAAAGTGTTCACCTACACCATGTCAGGATGGCCAGCTACAGGCAGAGAGGAGCTGACTCTGTATTTCCAGCGGAGAAACGAAATTACAACGTACCAAGGATGTTTGATGTGGGGAATGAGAGTCATGATACCCCAGAAATGCCAACATCAGGTTTTGCAGCAACTACAAGAAGGTCATGTTGGAATTTGAAATTGTCAATTTCTTGTATTCAGAGTCTTTCTTATTATATAAATAAGTAATAAGAGCTAAAACACTACATATGGGATATAAGAAACAAAAGCTGTGTGTCGCGTCGTCATTTATATTATAACAATAATTCAACATAGTAAGTTTGTATGACGATCTGGTTATTAAATGGGTAAATAGTTTAAAGACAGTTAAATAGTAGTGTGCTCTAAACCGCTCTGGTGACGAACGTTGCTGCCCTGTTTCCAATCGTCCACATTGATGCTGGGAGAACCTATTCAAGTAAATAAATACACTTTGGGAAAAAGACTATACCCCTGTTCGAATACCCATAACATACTGTATACTACATATTAAATGAGTGTATATACTATTAGTTTATTTTAGGAAACTAAACGAACGGTATCCTTCCAATTCGTTAGTTGATGCTGTTACTATGCAACTTCTTGTTAGCTTGTTAGTAAAAACAAATAAGACCTCTTACAACTTCATTAACAATGTCCATTAAGAACGCTCAACGACTAACGGAATTAAATATCACCAGTTACCTAACTTCATAATGGCTATCATGATGTAATTGTAAAACAAACTCCAAATGCATTTGTAGGTAGCTAGCTAACAGCCATGGAAGAGAGTGAAAGGATAGCTGCTCCAACGGTCAAAGAAGGTAGAGTAGGCTATTCTGGTTGGGCAGGTACTGTTGTGTAGTTCCACTCCATAGTAAGAAGTGAGGACGGAGATAATAGTAACATAATATTCAGTGCGGTCTAATTTTAGTATAATGAAGTCTGTTTTCTGTCCTCAGATACAGAGCTGTGAAACCCTGTCTGCAGATGAAGAGCAATGGTTCCCAGTCCTGTTCCTGGGGTGCACATTTTTATTTTTGCCTTAGTGCTACCCAGCTGATTCAAATGATCAAGTCATCATCAAGCTTCAAGTGCTATTTATGTATTCATTTGTGACGCTATCCTTGATATGATCCTGCTGTTGTCACATGCTACACATGCATCTATCCAATGCTATCATGTTTGTCATAAGATATATTATACTTTAGTAATCCACAATGACCTGGTGACGTAAAAGTCTAATGACATTATCTTCCATATTCCTACAGATGCCTTGCAACTTGAGATTTCTTCAAAACGATTGCCTACAGTCACTGTGTAGGGCACTGCACAGTTGGGTGACCAGGGCCACCTGGTCTCGTGGGGGATTTCAGGCATCTGTGAAGGCTACCTGTGTCCTGCATAACTTCATGATGATGAACAGGAGGCGACCTGCAGCTCTCCACCATGTGCCAGAGGAGAGGTCTGCAGCTCTCCACCATGTGCCAGAGGAGAGGACTGCTGCTCTCCACCATGTGCCAGAGGAGAGGTCTGCTGCTCTCCACCATGTGCCAGAGGAGAGGACTGCTGCTCTCCACCATGTGCCAAAGGAGAGGTCTGCTGCTCACCACCATGTGCCAGAGGAGAGGTCTGCTGCTCTCCACCATGTGCCAGAGGAGAGGACTGCTGCTCTCCACCATGTGCCAGAGGAGAGGACTGCTGCTCTCCACCATGTGCCAGAGGAGAGGAGGGGACCTGCAGCTCTCCACAATGTGCCAGAGGAGAGGACTGCAGCTCTCCACAATGTGCCAGAGGAGAGGACTGCTGCTCTCCACCAAGTGCCAGAGGAGAGGTCTGCTGCTCTCCACCATGTGCCAGAGGAGAGGTCTGCTGCTCTCCACTATGTGCCAGAGGAGAGGTCTGCTGCTCTCCACCATGCGCCAGAGGAGAGGTCTGCTGCTCTCCACCATGTGCCAGAGGAGAGGTCTGCTGCTCTCCACCATGTGCCAGATGAGAGGTCTGCTGCTCTCCACCATGTGCCAGAGGAGAGGTCTGCAGCTCTCCACCATGTGCCAGAGGAGAGGTCTGCTGTCCTCCCCCATGTGCCAGAGGAGAGGTCTGCTGCTCTCCACCATGTGCCAGAGGAGAGGTCTGCTGCTCTGCAGGATGTTGCCAGGATGGGGGCCAACAACGCAGCACAGGAGGCAATCTGTGCAGGAGACCTTCACCTCCTACTTCTTCAAAGAGGATGCTGTTCCCTGGCAACACCAGACTACACTATGCACAACCAAAGGCTCTTTTAAGAGCCATCCACATTGCAATAAGTGTATTCTTCCATTTACTTAGCTATGTCAACTGCAGTTATTCAATAAGTCTCTGACTTATTTTCTCTAAGTCTCCTTCACTCCATCCCTTTCTCCCGTAATCCTCTAGGTCAGTGGTTCCCAAATTTTTATAGTCCTGTACCCCTTCAAACATTCAACCTCCAGCTGTACCCCCTCTAGCACCAGGGTCAGCACACTCTCAAATGTTGTTTTTTGCCATCATTGTAAGCCTGCCACACATATGATACATTTCTTAAACATAAGAATGAGTGTGAGTTTGTCACAACCTGGCTCATGGGAATTGACAAAGAGCTCTTATAGGACAAGGGCACAAAATAATATAATAAATTTGCTATTTATTTAACCATCTTACATATAAAACGTGTTTTTGAAATGTGAATCACATTTTTGTTTGGGAATACCTGCTGTAGGTTATATCAGCTGTGTCGGTGAACCCCTCCCGCATCTTAACTGGCTACATAGAGGGTACAGCATGATCAGAGGTGAAAGGTCACTTGGTTGGGTCAACAGGAAGTATTATCAAAGAGATGCTTTACATTGAAATACAGATAGTGTGTGTGTGTATGGTGTGTGTTCGTGTGTCTGTATTCGTGTGTGTATGGTGTGTGTGTTCGTGTGTCTGTATGGTGTGTGTCTGTATGGTGTGTGTGTGTTCGTGTGTGTGTGTGTGTGTGTGTGTGTGTCTGTATGGTGTGTGTGGGGGATTTAGACATAGTGGTTATGCTGTTAGTTCTCTATAAACAAATTGTTGGGGTTGGAAAATTTGGTTTTTGGTGAGCAGACAGAGAGCATCAAACAGTATCATGATGAGTCATCTTCAGTTAGACTATTAGAACATAATGCAGACCAGACAGTCATTACTTAACTAGCATTGGTCCATTGGTGTTTGGGAAAAAAGGCAGTTAACACACCTAACACAGGCCTTTTTTCAGATGAATACATTTTAGAAAGAAATATTAAAGTGTGTGTTTCTGGAAACAAGGGCCACTATCGTCTCAAAAGTTATTAACTTTATTAGAACAATTATTGTTAATCAATTAAAGGGGCAATCCACAGTTCATACATTATTTTTTTGGATCTTGAAGAATATAACTTATGACTGCTTAGTTCAACTGTTGTACCCCATCAGAACCCAAAATATAAGCTGGTTTTGCTCCAATGTTTGTAAATGTAAACAAACACTGTATAGCCTCAAAACATGGATAAAGCTATAACGTTGGATGGTCAGTCATTGCATGCATAGCTCTGTCTTTGAGAGCAGTTACATTTCTCCAGGCCCATCCCACAGCTTTTTACAAAAACAGAGGCGGGGTTCAGCTTTTTTATTGTTTCAACTGTGGACTGTGCCTTTAAAAAACCCAACAACCAATCGATACCAATGTCAATACAAATACAGAATGAAAGAAAACATACATTACAATCAGTGTAAAATGTCTGCTAGAAGTGACCGTAGCTTGTTACACACTGACACTAGTCAATGTTAAGCTGGTCTTCCAGTAGTCATCTCAGCCACAGACAGACTATTGTCTTTACACTGTGACTTCTCACCACAGATATTTATATTTTCATGAGGAGCACGTTGCTTCACAAGTGTATGTGTGTGTGTGTGTGTGTGTGTGTGTGTGAGTTATGGTTGGAAATGAGTCACCATTACTCAGGTACTAAAAGCGTTCTTGACCTACTAGTGGTGTAGAGTAGTGGTGTAGAGCTGTGATGTAGACTAGTGGTATAGTGTAGACTAGTGGTGTAGTGTAGACTAGTAGACTAGTGGTGTAGAGTTGTGATGTAGACTAGTGGTGTAGTGTAAACTAGTGGTGTAGAGTTGTGATGTAGACTAGTGGTGTAGTGTAAACTAGTGGTGTAGTGTAGACTAGTGGTGTAGTGTAGACTAGTAGACTAGTGGTGTAGAGTTGTGATGTAGACTAGTGGTGTAGTGTAGACTAGTGGTGTAGTGTAGACTAGTGGTGTAGACTAGTGGTGTAGTGTAGTAGTGTAGAGTAGAGTAATGGTGTATTGGAATGGATCACTTTGTGGCAGCAGTGGCTGTGGGCCGGGGCTAGTTGTGGATGTGGATCACTTTGTGGCAGGTGTCTCATCTTGGTCTGTTCACATGTGTTTGTGGATGTGGATCACTCTCTTGCAGTTGGGGCAGCGGTGTTCTACGTCCTTACAGGAGTCAACACAGAACGGAATCAAACAGCATGGCCAGCACCTAGAGAAGGAGAGACAGAGAGACAGAGAGAGAGAGATAAAGACAGAGACAGAGACAGAGGGAGGTGGGGTAGAGTGAGAGAAGGGATTCAGTGTGTGTATCCATCTCTACAGTGTATGTGTGTTTATGAGAGAGAGAAAAAAAAGAATGTTTGCCACGTGTACCAACTTACATTAAGACGCCGAGGACTCCACAGATGACCCAGGTGCGCAGTCCAGGGGTGTGTGTGGTCTCTGTCAGAACCTGGACCTGACAGTGGGGACACGTCATCTGGCCGGGTACGTCTCTAGGCAGCAGCTGCTGCATCACCACCACCTGGGTTACTGCAGAGGGAGGAGAATACTGGTTAGAACCAGATAGAACTGGACAGAACCACCACCTGGGTTACTGCAGAGGGAAGAGAATACTGGTTAGATCCAGATAGAACTTGAAAGAATCACCACCACCCAGGTTACTGTAGGGAGAGGGAAATACTGGTCAGAACCAGATAGAACTGGGCAGAACCGGACAATACACAATATAACAGAACAGGATAGAACCAATTAGGCCCCCCCAAAATGGTGTTCTTTGTTCTATATTTCACACCCCCACAGAGGGTAGAGGATTAGAAGGGTTGCTAAGGATGGGTGTTGCTATGGCCAGGACGTCCAGCCAATACCTTGTGTGTGTACAACTTGGTTCTCTTTTCACGGGGTAGGAGTAGGGGTACCCGATTGAGGTAGTTTTGGTCACACAGGAGTTTTCTTCAGTGTGTGTGTGACTCACCACTGGGGGCGTTTGTAGGTTGTGCCATGCCCGTGCCGACTTGGGGAGGTGGTGGGTACATGCCGGGTTGGGGAGGTGGTGGGTACATGCCGGGTTGGGGAGGTGGTGGGTACATGCCGGGTTGGGGACCTGATAAACAAGGGATAAATAAATACATCAATACACTGTCATTTATTACAAACCCAGGGATACAGAGTGGTTGGCCAGCCCTTAACAATGATGTTCATGACATCTATGGCTATCATGACACACACATCAACTGTCCCCATAGGAGCACCCTTTTAGGTTCCAAGATAACGCTTTTAGGTTCCAAGAACCCTTTCAGGTTCCAGGAAGGTTCTAGATAGCACCTTATTTTCTAAGAGTGTAAGCTTAAACTGTCCCTAAGAGTATCAGTGTAGATCTGATCTCTTACCACCCTGGAAGCCAGGCTGAGGGGGGGTAGGCTGTTCCCCCTCCACTTCCCTGGTAGCCCGCTGGGAGGCCGGGGGGAGCAGACCATCCTGCGGGGGTCCATACTGGCTCTTCTCCATACTGAGAGAGAGAGAGAGAGAGAGAGTTTGGTGACATTTCATGGGACAAAGACTTGGCCTGTAGACTCTGAGTAGTACAAGCCTATAACAACACCACCACTAATGAATGCCACACACCCACTAAATCTATCAGAATAACCCCAACCCTGGTCTATGTTACTGGTGAATGATCAACAGTTAGAGTCAGTTAGAAAACGTTTAAGTGTCAATCTACAATGACACATCAATTGACAATACAAAATACAGAGGCAGCCCTTTCCTGCAGTCAATGTCACTGTTAAAACCAGGGGCGCAACTTTGGTTTTATAAGTGGGGGGGACATAGTTGTATTATTTTTATCCACTCGGATAAACACTCCAAACAACCTACCTGACGGCTCGGAGGCGTCCGCATGGTCCTAAAGCACACCGTAGCCTCGTTTTGTATCACATTCCAATGATAAAACTGGGGGTTCAACATGGGATTTCAGAATGTGGGGGGACATGTCCCCAGTGAAAGTTGCGCCCCTGGTTAAAACTAATTTAAAGTGGGTACAGCCTCAGTGCTCACAGTAAACACGCACCAGAAGTTAAACAGAATGTTGAAGGTTTCGCTCAGCAGACCTGAAATTTGCTCAGTGATGAAAACATTAGAGGGAACAGCCTATTCCCTATATACTGTCGTTCACTACTTTTAATAACCGGAGTCCTATGGGCCCTGGTCAACAGTAGTACACTACCCCATGGGCCCTGGTCAACAGTAGTACACTACCCCATGGGCCCTGGTCAACAGTAGTACACTACCCCATGGGCCCTGGTCAACAGTAGTACACTACCCCATGGGCCCTGGTCAACAGTAGTACACTACCCTATGGGCCCTGGTCAACAGTAGTACACTACCC
Source organism: Salvelinus alpinus (assembly GCF_045679555.1). Lineage (NCBI taxonomy): Eukaryota > Metazoa > Chordata > Actinopteri > Salmoniformes > Salmonidae > Salvelinus > Salvelinus alpinus. The sequence goes on from NC_092087.1 coordinate 130,798,804, forward strand.
TATGGGCCCTGGTCAACAGTAGTACACTACCCCATGGGCCCTGGTCAACAGTAGTACACTACCCTATGGGCCCTGGTCAACAGTAGTACACTACCCTATGGGCCCTGGTCAACAGTGGGCATAATAAAATTAAAGACACCCATTTCAGGAAGTGTTTTGAATTTTAAATACAAAATGTTACAACTTTTTAAATAAGTAGCTTCTCCTCTTCCATTTATTGAGAAGTCATTGAATATAGATTATTTCAGATTACTTCCTGAACTGACTGACCTCAATTCAAATTGACCCCAAACCTGACCTTTACTATACCCATTTACCATGGGCAGGAACCATAACTCACACACCCTAGTCAGTTAAACATTTACACAAGGATTCATTTTCATTTCCTTAATCCAACATCTCACAGAACAGCTGGACATGTCCACATAATGGGCCCTGGGTATTCTACCCTATCATGGTTTGGTTAGCTATCAAATTCACTGATGTGTGAGTACAGTTTTCCACTCTGTGTGTACACATCTAACAACTCTGTCAAACATTAGGCACCAAGACCGAGTTAGAAGGTAGTGTGACTGGTGCTGTGTTTTCACATTTAGAAAACACATGTCTCTGCCCCCACCTTCTCTATTGGTCAACAGTAGTACTCTACCTGTTACAAATCCCTTTGGCCCGACAGTCTAGGGGGGGGGATGGTAACGAGACCCGTAACATAACTCATGCAAAGTGTAACAGTGACAAAGTAACGGTGAGAACGAAATAACACAGACAACTTAATTACTGTCAAACACTCAGGTTTTATTTCTAAACACACGGTAGGGGGGGAGCAGGAAAAGGGGCTGACTTGGACCCAAGGAAAGAACCAATAATAATCCAAAAACACCCCTAAGCTAGACTAGCCTATTTCAACAACAGCTAACTAACCAAAAATACAGGGGGTGGTCCGCCCAGTTCTAACTAGTGTATTTAACAGTTTACCTACGGGTAATGTATGCCCATGGGTGACCTGTCTGGTTACCCCCTTTTCCCACCATCAAACAAACACTCAAACACCATAACCAAAAACAATACTCACAGGTGGGGACAAAGTGACATGTATCCTAAACCACACAAGATATCTACAAACATATGGCATTTACAGAGAGATTGAGCGGTTGTGATTGGGTAAGGGAAAAGGAGCAGGTGTCTTCCAATTAGCGACTGATTGATGACTGATTGGGGAATGATGATTGTCACCTGTGAGTAGGGGAGAAGGAGAGAAAAGAAATACACACAGGATACACACAGAATACTTGTATCTGTAACACTACCCTATGGGCCCTGGTCAACAGTAGTACTCTACCCTATGGGCCCTGGTCAACAGTAGTACTCTACCCTATGGGCCCTGCTCAACAGTAGTATTCTACCCTATGGGCCCTGGTCAACAGTAGTATCCCAGCCTATGGGCCCTGGTCAACAGTAGTACTCTACCCTATGGGCCCTGGTCAACAGTAGTCCTCTACCCTATGGGCCCTGGTCAACAGTAGTACTCTACCCTTTGGGCCCTGGTCAACAGTAGTATTCTACCCTATGGGCCCTGGTCAACAGTAGTACTCTACCCTATGGGCCCTGGTCAACAGTAGTACTCTACCATATGGGCCCTGGTCAACAGTAGTCCACTACAAAAGGTAACATGGGGCCATTAGGGATGCCAAACAGAACAACAATCAGCTGCCAAGCACACTACACAATGGAGCCTGATACAGACTGCCCGCTCGCTGTATGGTGTGTGTGAGAGAGAGTAAAGAGAGAGAGAGAGACTGATCAAGACAGTTAAAGTTGGGTGGGCCATCAAGGGAAGTTTAAATTCTTAGATGAGGTGTTTCTTGCTAATGTGATTGACAAGATAAAATGATGCAAAAGAGGTCTGTGTGTTAATGAGTGTCAAACCGTATTAGAGAGAGAGAGAGAGAGAGAGACAGAGAGAGAGAGACAGAAGAGACAGACAGACAGACAGACAGACAGACAGACAGACAGACAGACAGACAGACAGACAGACAGACAGACAGACAGACAGACAGTGAGTTGGGGGGCTGTACTGTGAAGTTGGGAAAGTTCATTATGGTAATCAAATCAAATTGTATTTGTCACATGCTTCATAAAGAACAGTGAAATGCTCACTTATAGGCCCTTTCCAACAATGCAGAGAATTATGCAATTGGACCTGCTGTTTTTCACAAACGCCAATTCACCATATCTACTAAACACATAACACACACACCAGTTCACCATCACTTCTAGCCATTTCCCAGAGGATATTATAATCTGGTTGTCAATATTTACCAGGGTTAATTAGAATTAAAGACACACACAGTGATTTTATTTTTAAATGTAAAACATTTAACATCTTTTAATTTTTTTTATTGAGAAGTCATTGAATATAGATTTTTTCAGATTACTTCCTGAACTAACTGACTTCAATTCGAATTGACCCCAAACCTGACCTTTACTATACCCATTTACAATGGGGAGAAACCCAAACTCACACATCCTAGTCAGTTAATCATTTACGCAAGGCTTTATTTTCATTTCCTTAATCCAACATCTCACAAAACAGCTGGACATTTCCCCATAAATTATATCATGGTTTGGTTAGCTATCAAATTCACTGATGTGTTGGAGCGAGTAGTCGCATTTCGCTTCGCTCCACAGGTAGTATTACATTTCATTTCATTTCATTACAGTACAACGGTTTGATTTGTTTGATCTTAGCAATTTTTTCTTAGCTAGCTACATAGCCGTCTTTGTATCAAAGATAATTGTGTAGTTGTGTAGTTAATTGTGTAGTTTAGAGTAATTATCGAGGTTAGCTAGCCAGCTATTTTCGTCTGCCGCGCCGCCGTTCTCCTACCTAGTCAACACTGCTAGCTAGCCAGCTAGCCAACTTCTACCGAATAGCAGCACTGTAGCAGCACTGTAGAAACTATTACATTACAACGGAACGACTTGATTAGTGTAGTGTTAGCTAGCTACATAGTTGTCTTTGCTGTCTTTGTATCCAAGATAATTGTGTAGTTTAGAGTAATTATCGAGGTTACCTAGCCAGTTATCGAGGTTACCTAGCCAGCTACACTTTCAAACAAAGTCAACAACGCAGCCACTGCTAGCTAGCCTACTTCACCAGCCAGCAGTACCGTATAATTTTAGTCAATAAGATTTTTTGCAACGTAAGCTTAACTTTCTGAACATTCGAGACGTGTAGTCCACTTGTCATTCCAATCTCCTTTGCATTAGCGTAGCCTCTTCTGTAGCCTGTCAACTATGTGTCTGTCTATCCCTCTTCTCTCCTCTCTGCACAGACCATACAAACGCTTCACACCGCGTGGCCGCTGCCACTCTAACCTGGTGGTCCCAGCGCGCACGACCCACGTGGAGTTCCAGGTCTCCGGCAGCCTCTGGAACTGCCGATCTGCGGCCAACAAGGCAGAGTTAATCTCAGCCTATGCTTCCCTCCAGTCCCTCGACTTCTTGGCACTGACGGAAACATGGATTACCACAGATAACACTGCTACTCCTACTGCTCTCTCCTCGTCTGCCCACGTGTTCTCGCACACCCCGAGAGCTTCTGGTCAGCGGGGTGGTGGCACTGGGATCCTCATCTCTCCCAAGTGGACATTCTCTCCTTCTCCCCTGACCCATCTGTCTATCGCCTCCTTTGAATTCCATGCTGTCACAGTTACCAGCCCTTTCAAGCTTAACATCCTTATCATTTATCGCCCTCCAGGTTCCCTTAGAGAGTTCATCAATGAGCTTGACGCCTTGATAAGTTCCTTTCCTGAGGATGGCTCACCTCTCACAGTTCTGGGTGACTTTAACCTCCCCACGTCTACCTTTGACTCATTCCTCTCTGCCTCCTTCTTTCCACTCCTCTCCTCTTTTGACCTCACCCTCTCACCTTCCCCCCTACTCACAAGGCAGGCAATACGCTTGACCTCATCTTTACTAGATGCTGTTCTTCCACTAATCTCATTGCAACTCCCCTCCAAGTCTCCGACCACTACCTTGTATCCTTTTCCCTCTCGCTCTCATCCAACACTTCCCACACTGCCCCTACTCGGATGGTATCGCGCCGTCCCAACCTTCGCTCTCTCCCCCCCGCTACTCTCTCCTCTTCCATCCTATCATCTCTTCCCTCTGCTCAAACCTTCTCCAACCTATCTCCTGATTCTGCCTCCTCAACCCTCCTCTCCTCCCTTTCTGCATCCTTTGACTCTCTATGTCCCCTATCCTCCAGGCCGGCTCGGTCCTCCCCTCCTGCTCCGTGGCTCGACGACTCATTGCGAGCTCACAGAACAGGGCTCCGGGCAGCCAAGCGGAAATGGAGGAAAACTCGCCTCCCTGCGGACCTGGCATCCTTTCACTCCCTCCTCTCTACATTCTCCTCTTCTGTCTCTGCTGCTAAAGCCACTTTCTACCACTCTAAATTCCAAGCATCTGCCTCTAACCCTAGGAAGCTCTTTGCCACCTTCTCCTCCCTCCTGAATCCTCCTCCCCCTCCCCCCTCCTCCTCCCTCTCTGCGGATGACTTCGTCAACCATTTTGAAAAGAAGGTCGACGACATCCGATCCTCGTTTGCTAAGTCAAACGACACCGCTGGTTCTGCTCACACTGCCCTACCCTGTGCTTTGACCTCTTTCTCCCCTCTCTCTCCAGATGAAATCTCGCGTCTTGTGACGGCCGGCCGCCCAACAACCTGCCCGCTTGACCCTATCCCCTCCTCTCTTCTCCAGACCATTTCCGGAGACCTTCTCCCTTACCTCACCTCGCTCATCAACTCATCCTTGACCGCTGGCTACGTCCCTTCCGTCTTCAAGAGAGCGAGAGTTGCACCCCTTCTGAAAAAACCTACACTCGATCCCTCTGATGTCAACAACTACAGACCAGTATCCCTTCTTTCTTTTCTCTCCAAAACTCTTGAACGTGCCGTCCTTGGCCAGCTCTCCTGCTATCTCTCTCAGAATTACCTTCTTGATACAAATCAGTCAGGTTTCAAGACTAGTCATTCAACTGAGACTGCCCTTCTCTGTGTCACGGAGGCGCTCCGCACTGCTAAAGCTAACTCTCTCTCCTCTGCTCTCATCCTTCTAGACCCATCGGCTGCCTTTGATACTGTGAACCATCAGATCCTCCTCTCCACCCTCTCCGAGTTGGGCATCTCCGGCGCGGCCCACGCTTGGATTGCGTCCTACCTGACAGGTCGCTCCTACCAGGTGGCGTGGCGAGAATCTGTCTCCGCACCACGTGCTCTCACCACTGGTGTCCCCCAGGGCTCTGTTCTAGGCCCTCTCCTATTCTCGCTATACACCAAGTCACTTGGCTCTGTCATATCCTCACATGGTCTCTCCTATCATTGCTATGCAGACGACACACAATTAATCTTCTCCTTTCCCCCCTCTGATAACCAGGTGGCGAATCGCATCTCTGCATGTCTGGCAGACATATCAGTGTGGATGACGGATCACCACCTCAAGCTGAACCTCGGCAAGACGGAGCTGCTCTTCCTCCCGGGGAAGGACTGCCCGTTCCATGATCTCGCCATCACGGTTGACAACTCCATTGTGTCCTCCTCCCAGAGTGCTAAGAACCTTGGCGTGATCCTGGACAACACCCTGTCGTTCTCAACTCACATCAAGGCGGTGACCCGTTCCTGTAGGTTCATGCTCTACAACATTCGCAGAGTACGACCCTGCCTCACACAGGAAGCGGCGCAGGTCCTAATCCAGGCACTTGTCATCTCCCGCCTGGATTACTGCAACTCGCTGTTGGCTGGGCTCCCTGCCTGTGCCATTAAACCCCTACAACTCATCCAGAACTCCGCAGCCCGTCTGGTGTTCAACCTTCCCAAGTTCTCTCACGTCACCCCGCTCCTCCGCTCTCTCCACTGGCTTCCAGTTGAAGCTCGCATCCGCTACAAGACCATGGTGCTTGCCTACGGAGCTGTGAGGGGAACGGCACCTCCGTACCTTCAGGCTCTGATCAGGCCCTACACCCAAACAAGGGCACTGCGTTCATCCACCTCTGGCCTGCTCGCCTCCCTACCTCTGAGGAAGTACAGTTCCCGCTCAGCCCAGTCAAAACTGTTCGCTGCTCTGGCACCCCAATGGTGGAACAAACTCCCTCACGACGCCAGGTCAGCGGAGTCAATCACCACCTTCCGGAGACACCTGAAACCCCACCTCTTTAAGGAATACCTAGGATAGGATAAAGTAATCCTTCTAACCCCCCCCCTTAAAAGAGTTAGATGCACTATTGTAAAGTGGTTGTTCCACTGGATATCATAAGGTGAATGCACCAATTTGTAAGTCGCTCTGGATAAGAGCGTCTGCTAAATGACTTAAATGTAAATGTAAGTACAGTTTGCCCTTGTCTGTGTGTACACATCTAACAGCTCTGTCTGTGTGTACACATCTAACAGCTCTGTCTGTGTGTACACATCTAACAGCTCTGTCTGTGTGTACACATCTAACACCTCTGTCTGTGTGTACACATCTAACAGCGCTGTCTGTGTGTAGACATCTAACAGCGCTGTCTGTGTGTACACATCTAACAGCGCTGTCTGTGTGTACACATCTAACAGCGCTGTCTGTGTGTACACATCTAACAGCGCTGTCTGTGTGTACACATCTAACAGCTCTGTCTGTGTGTACACATCTAACAGCGCTGTCTGTGTGTACACATCTAACAGCGCTGTCTGTGTGTACACATCTAACAGCGCTGTCTGTGTGTACACATCTAACAGCGCTGTCTGTGTGTACACATCTAACAGCGCTGTCTGTGTGTACACATCTAACAGCGCTGTCTGTGTGTACACATCTAACAGCGCTGTCTGTGTGTACACATCTAACAGCGCTGTCTGTGTGTACACATCTAACAGCGCTGTCTGTGTGTACACATCTAACAGCGCTGTCTGTGTGTACACATCTAACAGCGCTGTCTGTGTGTACACATCTAACAGCGCTGTCTGTGTGTACACATCTAACACCTCTGTCTGTGTGTACACATCTAACAGCTCTGTCTGTGTGTACACATCTAACAGCGCTGTCTGTGTGTACACATCTAACAGCGCTGTCTGTGTGTACACATCTAACAGCGCTGTCTGTGTGTACACATCTAACAGCGCTGTCTGTGTGTACACATCTAACACCTCTGTCTGTGTGTACACATCTAACAGCGCTGTCTGTGTGTACACATCTAACACCTCTGTCTGTGTGTACACATCTAACAGCGCTGTCTGTGTGTACACATCTAACACCTCTGTCTGTGTGTACACATCTAACACCTCTGTCTGTGTGTACACATCTAACAGCGCTGTCTGTGTGTACACATCTAACAGCGCTGTCTGTGTGTACACATCTAACAGCGCTGTCTGTGTGAACACATCTAACAGCGCTGTCTGTGTGTACACATCTAACAGCGCTGTCTGTGTGTACACATCTAACAGCGCTGTCTGTGTGTACACATCTAACAGTGCTGTCTGTGTGAACACATCTAACAGCGCTGTCTGTGTGTACACATCTAACAGCGCTGTCTGTGTGAACACATCTAACAGCGCTGTCTGTGTGTACACATCTAACAGCTCTG